>NC_072784.1:982488-1112488 GCF_022539595.1 Amphiprion ocellaris | reverse complement strand
CGCATCACTTGGTAACATTTCAGGATTTGGATCATCTGTATGTGCTGCAACTTACAGTTCATTTTTACTGAAAACATTAATGTAGGCTCTATGTATAATATATGGCTGAACAAATGCATTTTTAGATTAATAAACTAAATTTAAGCACACAATAATCCTGCCTGTTTTCGTAGCCGAGAAAAGACAGAATTACCGCTTGAAATAATGATAATAATAATAATAATAATGTTCTATTCACAATTTTTTTCATATATATTTCTATATCCAACACTAATAATCACTTCTAGTGCAGAAACAATAACAGCGACCAAGACTAGTAAATGTGTGACAGTAGAAGTAGTTTCTGAATGTTTATTTTGGTGCAAACACCACTAAGTAGATCTCATGAAATAATTAGCATTTTTCAGAAATGTTCCTTTCTATTTATTTAGATTTTTCCCCCCTGAATTTAATACATTGTAGTACAAATCTTTGCCAGGTCTACGCATGCGTTCTGACGCGTTTTGTCTTGTCCCTTTTTCTTTATTTACTCCCCAGGTTCACAAAAAATATTTATATCGTGGTGATAAAGTAGGAACTAGTCTACATATATGACGTTCCTAAACTATAATTGCTACAATTTAAAGGCGTAATTTTAGTTAATAGTGCCAATATTCCAGTCAACATATTCTAAAACAATGGCTGCAAAAACTTGGTCACTGGACGTAAAAACAAAACAAAACAAAAAACAAAAGTGCTTCTAATCCTAAATAAATTATAAGAGAAATAATAGTCTAATGCTGCACTTTTATGTCATGGATAACAGCCGTATCAGGCCATTAATGCCTGTATTACTGTTTCTCCTTACTTGCGGTTTAAACTAATACACTCGGAACTGCTGCTGCTC
This sequence comes from Amphiprion ocellaris, assembly GCF_022539595.1. NCBI lineage: Eukaryota > Metazoa > Chordata > Actinopteri > Pomacentridae > Amphiprion > Amphiprion ocellaris. The sequence goes on along the minus strand of NC_072784.1, from coordinate 1,111,602 downwards.
AATATTAATGCAATATTCTCCTACTTTTCAGGAGTGACGGCATTTTTTTATGACTGATGATAACTTAATTATTTATTCAATGTTTCAGAAAGGAAGAGCAAAGGACTCCCGGCTGTTTTATAATTAATTTTTTTATTTTTTACTATTTTTATATATATTTTTTTTCCAGTTGTCAACAATGTGCCATAGTCCACTAAAGTCATAAACGTGTGTTATTGTTCATCTACAGAACAGGAAACCAACGGGAACTATTTTAATTGTTGAGCTTGAATGTCTATTTGTATAAATGTCTTAATGTGGCTTGTGTCTGATTTGGAAATATGAACTAAAAATAAAGACCCTTTTCCCACAACATTTGCGCAATTGTGCGCTTTTTTTGGGGGGGTGGGGGGGTATTCAAGGAAAACCTTTGTCAAATTTTTACACGAGGCCGAATCTTTCACGAGTTCTACTTAGTGATGGTACAATAGCAAACAACATACAGTAATACGAATAGAAAATAAGAATTATGAAAGTCAAACTAAAGGCTAAATTGATAAGTAGCCTCCGAGGTATTATTCTTAGGCCAAGATTGAAAAAAAATCTTCTTCTGTATGTGAGTGTGTGTCTGTGTGTGTTGAGATGAAGGGATTCCCACCAGTGGAGGTGTTTGATATTTGAGACAGCAACAAATTGGAGACCAAACAGATGACAGACAGACAGACAGACAGACAGACAGACAGACAGACAGACAGACAGACAGACAGACAGACAGACAGACCCACAGATGTGTTTGTGAGTGGGCTACTGCTGCTGCTGCTGCTGGTAGTGGGGGGTTTGTTGGGTGGTGTCTTCACCGGTTAGCTGCAGAAAAATAAACAGCCCGCCGCCCCAGGGAGGAAATGAGAAGGGGAAGCAAAGTCATAAAAGTGGGCTGGACGGACAGAGAAGCATTCCTGTGTCTGAACACACACACACACACACACACACACACACACACACACACACACACACACACACACACACACACACACACACACACACACACACACACACACACACACACACACACACACACACACACACTGGCTGTCAATCAGCTGAAAGAACCTGGAAGCTTTTCCACTGAGATCTGGAAGTGAAACAGTTACTAAACAACACAGGAGGAGAGGCAAGAACACAAAGACAGACAGAGGCTTCAGTTTACAGCCAATCCACCTGCAGCCAAGTGCACCAACAAGTGAGGGAACAACATTAACACGCACCAGCTTTCAATATCAATAAAATAAAATCATTCAAAAACGGTGCTGTGACGAATCCTGCACACCTACCCAAACATCAAAGCCATTCTCATTCTCATGAACACACCAGCTACCCCCTCCCTGCGTGCACTCCACGCACAGCTTTAGGCAAAAAAAATTAAAAGAAGACTTGAGCTAATCTTCCGGATCTCCAACAGCCGAGTCTGAACCGATGGATGGCTCCTGCGCTCCTAATCCCACCACTTAGAGAGCCAATTCATCTGGACAATTCATCACGGAGCCTAATCCGGCGAGGAAGCGCTTTAATCTGAGGCGGGAAAGTAACACCTCATTTATAACGGGCACGGATCAACCAGGAGCAGCCAGAAAAACGCAAAGCTCCTGCGGCTCCGCTGCTTTTTTGGGCTCGTCGGGCTCCTTTACACAATGCGCATGCAGGGGCAGCGCGCGCAGGGCTACCGGATGAAGCAGAAACGTGCATGAACGAGCCTCTTACCGTTTGTTGATAATCCGTCACGAGCCCCCGACACACCTGCAGCTCACTTCTGCGTCCCGCGTGCAAGGGAAGCCACGGCACCCCGGAATGGCACGAGACGAACCCCAGCCCGGATGGATGGAGGATCATTGGGTGGAGTGGGGGGGTGGGGGTGGGGTGGGGGGGGTGGGGGTGGGGGTGGGGGGGGAATCGGAGGGGCGTACGTTCTCCCCCCCTCTGTCGTTGTCACCCAGTCCCCAAAACACTAGCGCTATCTTCATCGCAGCCCCCGTCACCATCATCATCATCATCACCATCCTCCTCATCCACGCGGTGACAAACTAAATGAAATGTCAAATAAAAAAAAAATAAAAACAATGAGCTCATCTCCGGTGTCTCCTCCGGTGGCGGATGGCCTTCTTCAAACCGGCATCACAGCGTCGCCCCTCCTCAATCCCGGTATACCCGATTCGGCGTGGACGGCAAGCACGAGAGCAGCCGGAGCGAGGAGCCATAGCGGAGGAGGAAGAGCGAGGGGGAGGGGGAGGGGGAGGGGGAGGAGGGGGGCGGGTTGTTGTCAGCGTCTCCTCGTGCCGGTTTTCCACTCTCACAACTAGTATTCTCATTAACTAGTCCGTTTAATTAGAGCCGGCCGCTCGTTGTTCCTCTCCGCCGTCGCCGGGGCTCCTTCTCGCGGCTCCTCCCGAGCCCCGGGCGGAGGAGGAGATGCAGCTGCTCGGGCCGGAGGAGCGGAGTGCAGCAGCAATATAGCCACTTGGGAAATCATAAAAAGTTCATGTTCACGTTAAGCGCGTCCACATGACCAGCCCGTCGGCCAATCCCGGCGCGCGGCCACTCATAAACTTGTATCACAAAGTTGTAAATTTTCATAAAACAACAAGGAATTTATTGCATTTCTTCATGGAGCGCCGTTAGAGGGGAGCTGCTCCTTCTCTCTCTCATCCTCTGCGCCGCCATTTTCTTCCTCTTCTGCCCTCTTAAACAGCAGAATGAAAGCCTTCAAAAGACAGAAAACAAGCAGAATAATGGTGTTTGTTAGCCTTTCCTCCTGTCACGTCTCTTCACCTTTAAATAATCCATATTTAATGCTTTTTTCATTTAGTTTTATTTTATTTTCATCTATTAATTTGCTGATAGTAGACCAGAATAAAAACACTGATAGTCAGATTAATATGTAGCCTACAAGGTAAAAAAGATTCAGCTGTATTAATTTTACTCTGCTGATATTTATTTAACAACCTGCTGGTTATGACACTTTGTTGATGCCAAAATAAAAAACAATATACCCATATCATAGTGTCCACCGTTATTGCGACTATACTAGAGCACCGTCGGTGAGATGTTTGACCACCACTATTTAGTATTTTGTTTTTAAGAGGACTGTCTGGTGTGAGTAAACCTCAGCAGTCTCTCATAACAGTCAACAGTGAAGAGGTGTCGTGTGAAAACAGCTCCGACCTGCAGTCTGGCTGTTTGGGAGGCTGAGAACAACCGATTTTGTTTGCAAAATCAAGGTTTGATGCATAGAAACAGAATATTCTCATCATTAACAGTCACCTACTTAATGGAATTAGCCATTTTCTTTGATATTGAGGAATACTAATAAGTATATTTCAGGATCCAGAGTGAAATAGGAATTCATGTCACGATGACGCCCTGTCCCCTTGTTTGTTTCTACCGTGCTGCAGGGCGGTGAAATGCTGCATAACTCCCAGTTTAAAGTGAGCAAAGTGAACCTGAGCCCAGTGGCGATCTGCAGACACAGAAACAGCATCACCTGAGTGCTGGTGCTGGCCTGGAGCGCCGTGCGTAAAAGCGGTTTCGCAATGCGGCAAAGCGTCACTATTTAACGGCCTGCAGGCCCGGAGCCGCAGGACGCTCAGAGACACTGCAAAGACAAAAATACACAAGCACTGTGCGTTTACACACTTAGACCCAGCCTGATGTAAATGTAAAAACACACTGAATGTAGCTGTGATGGAAGAGAACTTGATCTTTTACGCATCATTTTTATCTCTTAACGCAGTTCCTTTCCCCCCACACATCCCATTTCAATCGTCTCCTGAATTTTCAAATAAGATGCAGCCTCGTTTGCTGCAGTGTGTAAAAACAACCTCCATATCTGCTTTAACAAGACCAATTAAAGGTCCAGAATTTGTCCAAGCTTATATTAGCGACGCTCATTTACGGAGCTGTGGGATATTAAAACAAACGTATTGGACGAGTTAAACGGCATCCGGTTCCCTGAATAACTGTTTGTGTTGCTTCGATGTACACTCATTGCTGTTCTCTTGTCATTGTATTATGAGGCATCAAATTTACAGTTGTGAATTCAGCTATACAGCCCGGATTCGTGTCTGCTTAAAACCGTGAATCCAAAGTGCTATTAGCAGGACAAAATAAAGGCAATTGCCAAACTCCATGCCTGGATTAAAGCCTGGCTGCTCGTGGAAAATCAGTTTCCTGCACAGACAGCATTTAAATTTTATCCCATTTAATCCCAGATTTCTTGATTTTAAACCTTCATTGACCCACATGTGACCTTTCCAAAGCGCACAGCGTCTGGTTAGCATGAAACGGATCCAAGGCTTCCTCTATGCAAATATCCCGAGTTAAAAATTAACAGAAAATAAAACAGCAGTAAAGAGCAGGAGGCACAAACAGGCCGCTCGGTCCTCCGATCTGTTGGTTTCTTTGTGTGTTTGTTGCTTTTATTGGGGTTTCCGGCCTTTTCATGGACGCAATAAAGGCACCAGGACCTGCTCTAACATCCCCCACCGCCCTTCGTTCCTTCACGTAGTCTCTTTTTTTTGGCTTCCACAGATAACCGAGGACTTCCAGAGGTAACCCCGAGTCCTGGAAATTTGGTCCGGATTTGGAGACGTTTTGTGCATCTGGAGCAGACCTGGATGTTTTTGGCTGCAGTGTAACTCAGGTAGAAGGTGTGTTTTTGGAGTGAATACCTGCAGCTTGACAGTTTCTGCAGTGAGCTTGGATTTGAACGATCTCTGTCCTTTTGAACGTTGTAGAACTTCCTTTTTTTTCTTGTTTCAAAGAACGCACACTTTAATTTCTTCTCAAAATAATATAGATAAAGCCTTGCACTTCCAATGTCAGATTTATTTAAATAGAAAACGCAGCGAAAAGAAAATATAAATAGAATTGCTATAATATTAAAATTTGTGTTTTTTTAAATGTCATTAATATTACAAAGAAAGATGTTTTTTGTTTATGGCAAAATATATTTGGGCAGCATTTCACCCAAGGTGGGCAAGATTTTTTATTTTTTTTATATTATAAAAAAATATTTATCGAGTCTCTGATGATGATGGAAAAGAAAATATTTAAGCTTTGCAGCTAAATTATGGTATCAGTCTGGTATCACGTGTAATGCTATTTTTATTTTTACGCACTGATATAATATCAATTTGCTGCAATGGAGATTTTTAGCCTTATGTCTCCGATGTATTCCGATTCATATTTTCTGTTGTATGATATGCAGATTTTTTGTTTGCTTTTTCTTTTTAGGGGAGGATGGCAGCTTAAGTCGCGGCTGCATCACTACCAAATAAGAGAGATCTGCTGAAACTTGAACTCTGAATGTCCACCACCGCAGCAGCGAGGAGAAAATAATACACTGAAAGCTGGAAATAAGGTGAGCATGTTGTAGGACTGACTCTCGTTTATTATGTGTGAAAGTAAAGACCTCAAATCAAAGTGGAAACCTATAAAAGCTGGAAAGGACTTAAAGCTTCTAATGCAGCGTGTGAGATGGGACACTTCTTTCTGTGAGAGAGTCATTTCAATTAATAGATAGCACTTTAGTCAGCTTAAAAAAAATCTGTGGACTGCAGAATTAAATGCATATCAGAAATTACATTCCAGTTTTTCCTGTTTAAGCACACATCTTCTTTTCGTGTTAAACCGCCATGTTTGGTTTTAGCAGATCAGACGTTTTTCCAAATATAGAGGACAAATAATTCCCCCAAATTGAACCCATTTACTTATTTAACTTTACTAATATGAAGAGGTGACTTCTGGTTTAAGAGGATTTTCCACATCTGCTGCATTAACTCTAATCCAAGATCAACAAACTGAGGACCAGTTAGATTCCACATTCAGTCACTTCAGTCCTGGTTAATGGAATCTATCTCCAAACTGGGAATCGCTGCTTTAAAAACGTGTTGTGGCTTTAATGATGACTCCTTATTTCCTTTAAGTTCATTTATTGTTCTTACCGACATTATATTAGCAGTTCTAGAAGCACAAGTCTTATTGGAGATCTGTCTTCAAGTACAACCACAAAAATATGAAAATGTTAACAGCTGCTGTTTTGGAATATTTCCACATAAAGAAGCTGCAAGAAATGACAACAAGCTCATTGCAGTTTTCTTAATTAACTTTATTCACATACAAGAAAATGAAAGTGCATTTTAATGTGGAAATGAGGATCAACATGAAACCACTGGTGCAAACACAGAAATTAACCATGAAAAGAAAAAGCCTTTAATTATTTCTTTAATAACGTACACCCCATAATCCCTACTACCTTTTAATTTCATGCAGATAGTCAAAAAATATTATTTTAAACTTAATAAGAACATTAAAAATCCATTGACAACCTTAATAGAAGTCTTTGTTCATAATTGCTCCTCCAACTGTCTGATTCCACCTAAACGAGGATTCTCTGGATCAGCTCTCCTGTGTGTCTGTGCTTTATTGGAATATAATCAAATAGGGAAGATCTAACTCATTCTTACTTAAAACTGGAGCAAACTGGTGACAGAACTGTCCTGTTGAAGTCTTATCCACAAGCATCGTGTGATTCCACCTTAAAAATAACAATGTCAGGCATAAATGAAAAAGGCTTTATTACTCTCCACCAGAATTACAACTTTTAGAAGCACCTTCAAGACCACTGACATCTTTATTTTTATTATACATAACTGTCATTAAATTAATAATAATATACTTTTTAAAGTTACATATTGTGATTGCTTAACCTTCTCAGAAAAAAAATACACAAAAAGCAAACCAAAAGGTGCAGTTCTGCTTAGGAGATTAAGATTCTGGCTATATATTAGCTATGTGGTGATATTGTCAAGTCTATAACATTTCAAATAAATGCATAAATGCACATATGCAATATCGACAGTAACAAAGAGATTTCTATCCACAGAAGTCATAAGTGCTGCTGTTTTATTCACTGCATCAACAACTATTTTGTCCTTTTTTGCTTTAATAACAGAAAGTTTAAATTCTGTTGTGTGTATAAAATGAACCTCTAAGAAGAATCTCTCTCTGTACATCACATTATTATTTCCCTTCTTCCTCCTCTGCTGTAGCAGGAAACAAAGTGAAGGACTATATGATGGTTCTGTTCTAAGCGTGATGTTTAAATGATCTAAGCTGATATTGAACCACTTCTACTGAGCTGTAAATAAACCAGAGTGATGTCAGTTCTGTGAGGATCGCTCGTTAAAAAATACATGCCTGTAATTTTAAGTATTTTTTGCTTTTACTGGGAGTTGTTTCCGGGATAACGTGACTTTAGGGCCAAAGCCACTTCATATTTCTGCTGCATCTGCATCACTGGTTTGAAATGAGAGCAGTTTAGAATCAGTCCTCTTCATCAGCCTCCTCCTCCTCCTCCTCTCCAGGTGCTGCTGTTGGGGATCCGCCCTCCGCCGCCTTCTTCTCCTTCTTCCACTTCATCCTCCGGTTCTGGAACCAGATCTTGATCTGCCGCTCCGTGAGGCCCAGCGCATGCGCGACCTCTATCCTCCGTCTCCTCGTGAGGTACCGGTTAAAGTGGAACTCCTTCTCCAGCTCCAGCGTCTGGTGGCGCGTGTACGTCTGCCGTCCCCTCCTCCTGTCCGGACCTGCGCGTAAAAGACACATTTCCAGGTATACAGGTGATACACTTTATTCTGTGGCCTGGATTTAGATTTTAGCTCCGCTGCATCTTCAAGCATCATTTTAGCAGGAAACCTTGATGCTCAACAAACAGGTTTCAAAATAAAACAACCTTCGTGCATCACTGTCACTCTGGGGCCTCACTCTGCCACTGCCTGTCGATATAAAGTTTTTTTTGTTTGTTTGTTTTTTTAAATGCTTACATTTGCAGAACAACTGGAATCCATTTCAGGTCATAGAATACAGAACACCAGAACTAAACTAATAAATATTAGAACAGTGGGTTTTTGTCTTCATATACCAATGACACGTTTAGACTCACTGAGGGAGGTTCAGGATGTGGAAGTCACAGTTCACCAGAAAACTAATAAAAATGAAAAATTAAATGCATCAAAAGTACTGAAGGTAAGTCCAGAATTATAACAGCTTAACCAGGGAGTATTATAATAAAAGATTAAACTAATGGTTGTAATTCCTGTTTTAATAAGTGCAGTTTTCTTTAATATTTTCATTAAATGAAATTACTGAATATATTTTGGCTCAGTGTGTGGGATTTTGCAGTGTTTTGGTTCGAGATGTTGTTTTTCTCTTTGGTCTGTTGTCTGAATACCGTTTCTACCAAGAAATAAAAAGATGATGAAATGTTTGAAATGACCAAAAGAAAAATAATTACGGTTATGGCTGAAAAATATAACATGCAAATTCCAGTGCAATAGGGTGAAATATTCAAATAATAAACTAGTTAAATAGCATTTTTATTTTCATCAACGGATGAAAATTTCACATTTTAGAATCTGAGTTTACCCAAACTCTCCTCATTTTTCATTTTTCTTTAATTATTTCTATCCCCCAATCCCCAAATATCCTTCCATTTGTTAATTTTTTGACAACTGTATTACATCATATAAATAAAACATGAATAAATACCATTTTCTTCATGTACACATCCGCATTCATTACATTAAATACATTATGTACATTTATCTTCAATTAAATCTGGAGGAAGAACTCAGTGCTTGAATATACACTTTTACACACAGTTTTATGTTCTGCAGTATTTCAGTTTTACCATAACTTCTGACATCACACTGATTCTGGAATGATTAGTTAAATAAACCTCTCTAACCTCTTGTCTAAACCTGTGAGTCTCGGTCACCTTCAGCTCAGACCTGGTGGCTTCTTCTAGACTTCTCTATCCTTCAGCTCAGACCTGGTGGCCTCTTCTAGACTTCTCTATCCTTCAGCTCAGACCTGGTGGCCTCTTCTAGACTTCTCTATCCTTCAGCTCAGACCTGGTGGCTTCTTCTAGACTTCTCTATCCTTCAGCTCAGACCTGGTGGCTTCTTCTAGACTTCTCTATCCTTCAGCTCAGACCTGGAGGCCTCTTCTAGACTTCTCTATCCTTCAGCTCAGACCTGGAGGCCTCTTCTAGACTTCTCTATCCTTCAGCTCAGACCTCGTGGCCTCTTCCAGTCTTCTCTATCCTTCAGCTCAGACCTGGAGGCCTCTTCTAGACTTCTCTATCCCTCAGCTCAGACCTGGTGGCCTCTTCTAGACTTCTCTATCCCTCAGCTCAGACCTGGAGGCTTCTTCTAGACTTCTCTATACTTCAGCTCAGACCTGGAGGCTTCTTCTAGACTTCTCTATCCTTCAGCTCAGACCTGGTGGCCTCTTCCAGATTTCTCTATCCTTCAGCTCAGACCTGGTGGCCTCTTCTAGACTTCTCTATCCTTCAGCTCAGACCTGGTGGCCTCTTCTAGACTTCTCTATCCTTCAGCTCAGACCTGGTGGCCTCTTCTAGACTTCTCTATCCTTCAGCTCAGACCTGGAGGCCTCTTCTAGACTTCTCTATCCTTCAGCTCAGACCTGGAGGCCTCTTCTAGACTTCTCTATCCTTCAGCTCAGACCTGGAGGCCTCTTCTAGACTTCTCTATCCTTCAGCTCAGACCTGGAGGCCTCTTCTAGACTTCTCTATCCTTCAGCTCAGACCTGGTGGCCTCTTCTAGACTTCTCTATCCTTCAGCTCAGACCTGGTGGCCTCTTCCAGATTTCTCTATCCTTCAGCTCAGACCTGGTGGCCTCTTCAAGACTTCTCTATCCTTCAGCTCAGACCTGGTGGCCTCTTCTAGACTTCTCTGTCCCTCAGCTCAGATGTCAGACCTGGAGGCCTCTTCTAGACTTCTCTATCCTTTAGCTCAGACCTGGAGGCCTCTTCTAGACTTCTCTATCCCTCAGCTCAGACCTGGTGGCCTCTTCTAGACTTCTCTATCCTTCAGCTCAGACCTGGTGGCCTCTTCTAGACTTCTCTATCCCTCAGCTCAGACCTCAGACCTGGTGGCCTCTTCTAGACTTCTCTATCCTTCAGCTCAGACCTGGAGGCCTCTTCTAGACTTCTCTATCCTTCAGCTCAGACCTGGAGGCCTCTTCTAGACTTCTCTATCCTTCAGCTCAGACCTGGAGGCCTCTTCTAGACTTCTCTATCCTTCAGCTCAGACCTGGAGGCCTCTTCTAGACTTCTCTATCCTTCAGCTCAGACCTGGAGGCCTCTTCTAGACTTCTCTATCCTTCAGCTCAGACCTCGTGGCCTCTTCCAGTCTTCTCTATCCTTCAGCTCAGACCTGGAGGCCTCTTCTAGACTTCTCTATCCCTCAGCTCAGACCTGGTGGCCTCTTCTAGACTTCTCTATCCCTCAGCTCAGACCTGGAGGCTTCTTCTAGACTTCTCTATACTTCAGCTCAGACCTGGAGGCTTCTTCTAGACTTCTCTATCCTTCAGCTCAGACCTGGTGGCCTCTTCCAGATTTCTCTATCCTTCAGCTCAGACCTGGTGGCCTCTTCTAGACTTCTCTATCCTTCAGCTCAGACCTGGTGGCCTCTTCTAGACTTCTCTATCCTTGAGCTCAGACCTGGTGGCCTCTTCTAGAATCCTCTATCCTTCAGCTCAGACCTGGAGGCCTCTTCTAGACTTCTCTATCCTTCAGCTCAGACCTGGAGGCCTCTTCTAGACTTCTCTATCCTTCAGCTCAGACCTGGAGGCCTCTTCTAGACTTCTCTATCCTTCAGCTCAGACCTGGTGGCCTCTTCCAGATTTCTCTATCCTTCAGCTCAGACCTGGTGGCCTCTTCAAGACTTCTCTATCCTTCAGCTCAGACCTGGAGGCCTCTTCTAGACTTCTCTATCCTTCAGCTCAGACCTGGAGGCCTCTTCTAGACTTCTCTATCCTTCAGCTCAGACCTGGAGGCCTCTTCTAGACTTCTCTATCCTTCAGCTCAGACCTGGAGGCCTCTTCTAGACTTCTCTATCCTTCAGCTCAGACCTGGTGGCCTCTTCTAGACTTCTCTATCCTTCAGCTCAGACCTGGTGGCCTCTTCCAGATTTCTCTATCCTTCAGCTCAGACCTGGAGGCCTCTTCTAGACTTCTCTATCCTTCAGCTCAGACCTGGCGGCCTCTTCTAGACTTCTCTATCCTTCAGCTCAGACCTGGAGGCTTCTTCTAGACTTCTCTATCCTTCAGCTCAGACCTGGTGGCCTCTTCCAGATTTCTCTATCCTTCAGCTCAGACCTGGTGGCCTCTTCTAGACTTCTCTATCCTTCAGCTCAGACCTGGTGGCCTCTTCTAGACTTCTCTGTCCCTCAGCTCAGATGTCAGACCTGGAGGCCTCTTCTAGACTTCTCTATCCTTTAGCTCAGACCTGGAGGCCTCTTCTAGACTTCTCTATCCCTCAGCTCAGACCTGGTGGCCTCTTCTAGACTTCTCTATCCTTCAGCTCAGACCTGGTGGCCTCTTCTAGACTTCTCTATCCCTCAGCTCAGACCTCAGACCTGGTGGCCTCTTCTAGACTTCTCTATCCTTCAGCTCAGACCTGGTGGCCTCTTCTAGACTTCTCTATCCTTCAGCTCAGACCTGGAGGCTTCTTCTAGACTTCTCTATCCCTCAGCTCAGACCTGGTGGCTTCTTCTAGACTTCTCTATCCTTCAGCTCAGACCTGGTGGCCTCTTCTAGACTTTTCTATGCCTCAGCTCAGACCTCAGACCTGGAGGCCTCTTCTAGACTTCTCTATCTTTCAGCTCCACTTCCTAACAAACACATCTGGCTCGGTAAACAGCATAAAATGCTGTCCTAATGATGTGCTTAAACCGTGGCTTCAGCTGTTGTCTATGGGAGCTGCTGTTCAATATTTACCTCACACCCTGTTTGCCATTAAAGGAGATAAACTACATGACTAATGGGGGAATTTAAAGCAGAGAAAAAAGTGCAAAATCAGACCCACCGTGGCCTCTGATGTGCTATTGAGCCGCTTCGACCAGTTTCCTCGAATTAATACAGTTAGTGGAAATAGACTCACAGGACTAATGCTGAGGGTCAAGCTGCTGGCGTGGAACAGCCATGCTAGAGCAGCGCTAATTTAATTTAAAGAAAAGGGAAAAAAGATCCTTCCACTGCTATTCATGTGAAATATGCACGAGTGTGTGCTGAGTGAGACCACAGAATCCATCCTGACCTTCTGTCTTCACCAGGTCATGCAGCGCCTGAAGGTTAAAGAGAAACTGGGTCACATTTTCACAGCTCAGAGGTCGTCTGTGGGCCACACAAATGTCTAAACTCATTTCCTCTGCAGAATCAGAGTGCAAAAAGAGCTCCTTCTGCTGCATCAACAGCTCTGGGAGGTGATGCTTGAGATCTCTGCTAATCTGGTGCTGAACTCTGCAGCCTCATGACATCTTTTAAGTATTTTTTTTAAACTTTTGTGCTGCGTTGATAGTGCTGTGACGCTGGTGAATGTCTAAATAAGCTCCAGGCTCACTCTGCCGGTCATCTGAGCAGCAATAAAAAGGAGTGACCAGCCTGTAAAAAGTCACTCTGGGCTTTGTGACTGTTTCTGACGACTTTAACTGCATTTGCTGGTGTTTAGTGAAGGCTCATAAAAGTGTGCTGGAAAACTTTCCATTGGAATCCTCAAAGGGTCAAACTGTGAGCAGGAGAGAAGAACACAAGGAAATACTATATTTATCTATGTGTATATTTAAATAGGAATCATAGGTACTATAAAATAATTAACCCTCGTGTCGTCCTGTGGGTCAAAACTGACCTGTTTTAAAGTTTGAAAATGTGGGAAAAAATATTTTCACAGTGAAACTTCTGATGTCTATATTTTCAAAATTTTGGGGGAATTTTTTGGTGGAAAAAAAGAAACGTTAAAAATGTTTCTTGAAGAACATTCACAAAAAATTGTATGTGAATGTTCATCAAGAAAATACTAGAAGTTTTACTGATATATATGGAATCATTTTAGATATTTTTAGGATTTTTTTTGGAAGATTTTTACTCATTTTTTGAAAATATTTACAAGAATTTTCTTGCCAAATTTGAGGGATTTTTAAAAATAAAACTTTTATGGGAAACTTTTAAGGAATTACTGAAATTTTCTTCCTGAATTGGAAATTTTCAGAAATTTGAGGAATTTTTTCGGTGAATTAAAAAAAAAAAAATCAGACGAGGAAACAATAGTTTTTGGTGCCCGTAAATGAGGACAACAGGAGGGTTAAATGCTTTAGCTACATGAAGCAAAGTTTGCATCATCTAAATCTAGAAATCCGATCTTGCGGTCCTGACCTCCGTATTTCAGATATTCAGCCTATTTGATCCTAAATGACACCAGCTGTAATGAATCCTTCCAGTGATATATGAGCAGTTGTTCCTGTGTGTGTGTCAGTGAATTGCCACTGCTGTCTGGATGAGCTCAATGTGTCACCGATGTACAATCACACGCCGTCATAAACTGGTTTTCAGTGATTTCAAGCAATAATGATAAAACTTTTATCATCGTTTCTTGATAGAAGCTTTGTCAGGTTTACTGTCTCACACACACACACACACACACACACACACACACACACACACACACACACACACACACACACACACACACACACACACACACACACACACACACACACACACACACACACACAGTCATGTATTTCCTATCTGCAGCTGTATTTGATTTTTAATTTCATTGCAAAAATAAATTAATTTTATTCAGATAATCACTATATATTTACCTGTGCTACTCCTACTTCTATTTAATGACAATATATTATTATTTATCTCCATGTGTTTATCTGGTTTTCATTCATGTCATTACATATCTTTCTTTTTTTCTTATTTTACTGTTTGCAACAAAGAACTATTCTTCTTTTTTCTCTTTATCCCTGCAACAACTAATGATTTGAGTAGAGAGATAAGCCAGAGAATAAAAAATAAAATAGCAGTTACACAATACATATTCTCTGTGGTATATATTTGGTTATAGCCTTCAGAAATGTCTGGCTCAGGACCACCGTGTGTTTTGGAAAGCTATTTCTAACTGTATTTCTTTACAAAGCCCATTTACTGGTGTGAAATAATCGCGCCACCCCTATTTAACTTAAACACACATTTCTTTACCTCATATGCTTCCTAAAAGCTACACCAGAATCTTTTCCCTCCCCACACATCATGTTTCCCTCTGTGCATAACTGCGCGCAGCCTCCTCCGTGGTTTTATTGAAAGCAGCGGTCAGTACGTGTGAGTGACTGCAGCGTGGAAGTGTGCGTGATTAAGTACGTGTGCGTATGTTTATTTCTGCGCCACTTCCTTCTCGCTACATGGCGAAGTGACACTTTGTGTGAGTGTTTGCGTGCGTGGTGAGAGACAGAAAAACAGCTCCACTGCTTATTTTCTGTCGGCGGTGATTTGTTCGTGCGCTCGAGTTGGAGTTGGGAATTTCTCTGGCCATCTCCAGCAACAAGGAGCTGCATTGTCCTCTCACTCTTCCTCCATTTTTCTCTTTCACGCACAGACACGCAAGTTGGACAGAAATCCCTGTATAAAACAAGCAGTGTGTTGCTGTGTTTTTGCTCGTCCCCGTCAGAGCCCGTCTGATAAGCGCTCGTGTGTTTGTCTTATTCAGCGGTGGAACATCCGGGGCTTCTCCCTCCAATCATCTCCCGACGCCTTGGACTGGAATCGGATCTAAATTAAAATCTATAAATTCATTATACAGGCTGGCTGCTCCGACCCCACCACGCCCCCTCCCTCCACGCACACATGCACAGACCAGAGAGCAGAGAAAAGATTAGAAGTGCCAAGAGAAAGAAATATGTTTTACTCTCCTCTCCGGCATCTGTGTGTGTGTTTGCGCGCGTGTGTTTTATTCACATATTTTCTATTTTCCTGTAATCCAAATCAGATTTTATTTCATTTTGTTTTATAGTGTGTGATGTTAGGAATTATTCTGACTATGGAAAAGCAGACAGTTATCCGAAGACTACATTATGAGTCTCTTTTCTTAGCTCGTAAAAAGTGATACTTAATTTCATTGTTGTTTATTACATTTTTATGAAAATATATATATTATCCGCGGCCCTCACTGCTCCAGTTTCCAAAAGAAAGCTCCAAACAAGTTTCCTCATAAGAAAGCAAATGAAACACGATTAATTTTATGATTTGATTTTCATCTTTTCACATAGTCTATCACACAGATCTCCAAATGAAAGGCACCCACAGAAGTTGCTGTGCACCCTTTCTATCACACGCACACAGAGGGATGGCACGGTGGCGAAAAGTTAAAGAAGAAGCCAGTGGCGACGACAAAAAGCGGTTTAGTAGTTGCCAGGATGCCCCAACTAATGAGGAGTGACATGATTTCTGCAAAAATTATTTTGAAATGACTGTGCCCTACAGTCTCGGAGTAAGAAAAATGTATTTAATTTAAAAGTTACCAGTTATCTTTACGTATCAAGTAGATGGATCGATTTTCGTGACGTGAGCCAGCTTTACGCACACATATTCATGTTAAACACGCCACTAAAAATACATGGGCGCGCCTGGCCTCCACTCAGTTGCGCACTAATGGAGGGCGAAGAAGCTTCAAAAAGCTCTTATGTCTCCTGTGCTGTTCCGTGTTTCTATTTTGAGAGTAAAAAACATCTCCTTTACTCACCGACTCTCTCACCATATTTCCCAATTTTGACGTGTTACCATTCAGTATTTAGACTCAAACATAAAAATTCTCTTTGTGCGTTGTGTGTTTGTTGTGATCCGAGGCCTCGCATCCATTCAGCTCCCAGTCCGCTGCTGCCTCACAAAGCCGTTTTTACAATCGGGGGAAAGGGCAGGCATTCAGAGATCAAACCCATCTGCTAATTTATAATGTTTATAGTATTAACGGATTGCGGTGACAGTACAATTGCACAACAGGCATTCAGTGGGCCTGCTAGTACTGACAGTGTAACACAAGGTATCAGGACGCAGAGGTGAGCTGAGCCAAACACTGAATATGAGCATAACCGTGAACGCCGAAGAGGAAGATTTTCTTCATTTTCAAACAGGTCAGGATAAAGCTGCAGCCACCCCTGTCCCCTGCTTAAACACAATACCAGCTAATGAATATTCACAAAGTCTTAAATTATGGTTTTATGGAGGTCGCAGAGCCATAAAAGATCTGCAAAGAGAGAGAGAGAGAGAGAGAGAGAGAGAGAGGTTTTAAAAAAAGTGACAGAGAGAAAGAGACAGGCAGGCATAGTTCAGCTACCGGCAGTGGCCGCTGCGCAACCGGGCCAACAGTTTAAAGAGCGTTTAACGTAATTACTGGGTCCAACACACACACACACACACACACACACACACACACACACACACACACACACACACACACACACACACACACACACACACACACACACACACACACACACACACCACTCCAGCTCACTTATGACCGCTCACAAATCATCTCATCACTTCTCATAACTTTTCCACGCACGTCTCCCACCCCACTCCCCTCCCTTCTCACCTGAGCTTCTCATCCAGGGGTAAATCCGCAGCCTCTCGTCGTTTGGCTGCCGCTGCCCCGGGCTACTCTGCCTCCTGCAGGCCGCCTCAGGAAAACTTGCAGCCAGTGAGCAGAGCTGAGGCCGACCGGGGAATCTCTCCGCGGGTTGCCCTTGCAGAGCAGAGCACAGCGGCCCAGCTCCCGGCGAGTTAAAAGCACCTCCTGTGCGCACTTCTGTGGGGTTGAGAGGATGCTGAGTACCCCCGATGCTCCCGTTCAGTCCCGAAAGAGACGAGCTGAACGATGAAGGAGAAGAGGAGGAAGGGAAGGAGGAGGAGGAGGAAGAAGAAGAAGAAGAAGAGGGAGGGAACGGGAGCCTACCTCTGCCTCTCTCACTGGAGACATGATGGTGTTGATATCCGCTGGACACGAGGGCGCAGGAGGAAGACACGGCAGGAGAAGCAGATGAAGACGGGGAGGGAGAAGTTTGAGAGTCTGTCAAGAGCAGAGCGGGGCAGCTCGCGGCAGCTTGTTGGTATTTGGAAAACAGCGCGTTGGCGAAGTACAGCGAACTCATATTTTGGCGCCGATGATTTGTAGACCCGGGGCGGTTTAATGTCGGCTTTTTACGAGGGACTGTGAATTATTGGCGCGGTGTTACTGTCTAGATTTACACAAAAAATCACCCCACCCCACACTTTTCCTCCCCTACATCCCATTGCTTCTCCGACCACGTGATGGCGCGTCCATGTGATGTCAAAATGCCCAATGGCCGACGGGGTTTCCCTGTGGATGTAATATTATAATGGAAGAAATTAGCAGCAACTCACATGGAGATAGCATCTAACACAATCAATACGGAGCAGCTCGGAACGTGTCCACTAATCACCCAGCGTATGTAGAGCTGGAAAACAAAACGGCTGAGGCTGACAAACATCTAGTTCAAATTTAAATCTTTTACAGCCCTGCGTGGCGGGTAGGAAGCGGGTGAAGTCGTGCTCAAAAAGCGGAAAACAACATCAGATGTGATGTTGATTGAACTCGGAATGGAGACACATGCGTAAAGTTGCCGAGAAGACTGAAAAAGGGAGATGGATTTCCCCCGTTTTCAGTGTCTTACCCCAAATCCTACAGTGCGGAGACCACACAGGCAGAAGAGACAGTCACAGAGCAGAACAAACAGGGAGGCTGTTGTGTGCACAGTGGACCGCTGCCTGCTGGTCAGAGCAGCCAGAGATGAAGTGACTCATGGAATGACATTACATCTTCATCACATCGATGAAGATGTAATGTCAACAATGTGTTATGGAAGCAGTCAGACCACGTCACTTTGAAAATCATTCTGCAATAACGCCCAGCATGAAATATTACATCTGCTGCAGCTTGAAGAGGCCGCACCCCACTTTAATTCAGCTAATAATCAAAACACAGAGAATTACAGGTTAATATTTCTTACGACTCTGTCGCGCTCCTTGAAATATTAGAGCTATAAACTAAGCAAACAAACTAGAAACCCAAGTGGTTGTTAGAAGTGGGAGAGGATGTATGTTTCAAAGAACAAACACATTTCTGAATCCATTACAGAGAGAAGAGCCAAACTGCGGGACGTTCGACATAAACCACCTCCGCCTGTGAGTACAGATCTGATTAGTTCTGCTCCTTGGCGCTGGATCCTTCCTCGCAGGCAGGAGAAACTCACCTGGCGTGCAGGTGTTCGGTGTTTAGATCCGTACCCGTGACGTTGACCTTTCCCCGTCACGCAGCACTGAGTTCAGCAGGATAAAATCTCTGTGCTGAGTGTAATGTTTAACAGGCCAACGAGGATGTATGCGTGCGTAAAGGTCTGCTAGATGTGTTTTTTTTTCTAACTGGAAGGATGTGGGACAATTAGAGGATTAGAAAGAGAAGGCCTTCCTCCTGTGATCGGGTTTTGTATGAACTCCACTTTGTAGCTTTGGTATGTGAGCACTAAGCACTGGGCGCGTTATGCGTAAAACCTCTGAACCTCCTGTTGCCTTTAATTCGTTCACCATTTAAAATGGTAAAATGTCGTTTCTGTTTGTTTCAGCTATCCACACAGTTGGAAAACAGAGAATGGACTGTTGTGTGCGTAACTCCGCGTGCTGAATCATCTATAATCACAAATGAGTCCATCACTGAACAGAGAGGTGGTGCACCAGGAGCTCTTTGAACAGGTATTTGTCAAACACACGTGATACTGTAATACAACAGAGAAGTCCAAAAGCGTTCCAACTCTGAAAAGCAGAGATAAGCTTCCACCACCAACTGTATTGGTACCTCAGACCCCTAATAGCCCCCACAGCTACAGGTTCATTCTAGTTGGGTTTTTGGTGATTTAATGAACAGTACATTCCATTGAGAATTCACACCACTAAGACTAGTTTTTGCATCATCAGTCTTGTAACTGTTCAAACAGCTCAGTGTTCTAATGCAGCCAAATTTTTTTTCACCTTTAGTGTTCTCAGTTGGTGCATGTTACTAAATTAAATTAGATTCACACATGCTAACTAACTCCAAACACCAAACTCATACACAGGTCCAGTGCTGATCAGTTTCTGGGTCCTGGGAATGCAGTAAAGCTTCCATGTGAAGTTAGTTGAGTGCATTCCCCACTGCTTAGTCCAGTCAGGTCCAGATACAATAGTCTGAGTGTTGTTTTGGTATCCTCTTCAGTTTTCTTAATGTTAGAGGCTAAAAGTGAGTCTGAAATAAGTCACAGACTTTACTGTTCTATCATATGTTGTATCTATAAAAATATTAAAATTTTGTCAATTAAACTAAACCACAAAGTCTTGATAGATGAACCCATCTGATAGAGCCTCTACTAGTCCTAGTTTAGTTTATTTGCTACAATAAGTGCTAATTAGATGTGATGTGATCCACATGTTCTGGAAGAGCTACCCAAAGTGAAACAATTAACCTTGATGATTCTATCAGGGTTATTTTAACTTCGGCTCCAGATTACTTTTTTAACAGAAAGTCTGAAGCTTTAGGGTGGTTTGGCTGCATTAGATGAATTGTATTGTTTCTGGAACTTGGCCCACTGTAAAAAGCTTTGATATTTCATACTTTACTGGCTCCATGTTGGCCTTTTGTGTTTGTTAATATGCCTCTGTTGGGAAAGCAGGGCTAAATATTTAGAGTTCTCTTTTAACAAATGATCTTAACTGCTCACTGGAGCAGCCAGATCTGCGCTCATCTGGTTGTATTAGCAAATAAAAATAAGGTGCATCAGCATCCAGTACGAAATGTCCCCAGGTAGGGTTATTGTACACCTGATCAGGTAAATATTTGGTGCTTTGCTAACACTGGGACTGTACAGGATACATGTCCAGGCTGAAAATCCATGCTGAGTGGGTTTGATCTGCCCATATGGAAACAATCCAACCTCAAGTCCTCATAGTGATGATGATGGAAGGCAGTGTAATGGTGAATATAGAGGTCTGTAATAATGTAAGTGGAGGTGGAGGACCAGGCCATAAATAAAGCCATGTTTAGATAGATGTGGATTGTGTGTGTGTGTGTGTGTGTGTGTGTGTGTGTGTGTGTGTGTGTGTGTGTGTGTGTGTGTGTGTGTGTGTGTGTGTGTGTGTGTAAGGAGGGGTATCTGTTGTTTTAAGAGGAGATTTCCGAGTCGAGGCTTAAATGTTTGGCCCCGTGAACTGAACGGGTTTATCAGTCTGGGAGCTGACAGAGCGCACAGGGATGAAAGGGGAAAGTGTGGATAAGAAGAAGCTACAGCTCTGAAATGAACCCTCATCACTTCCAATTAACGGCAGAAAAAGACGCAGTTTTATTACATTTTTTCCTCGTTTTTATTTTTATGAATGTTCTCTCTCTTTTTTTAATCTGCACTGTGCGCATGCTTTTTACCCAAAAAGAGAAAAAGGAAGACAACATAAAACAAACACCATCGATCAAAAAACGAACTAAAACGACAATTAGAGTGTGTAAAAAAGAGATCCGACCTACTAAAACGGCATAAATAGGCAGTTTCATGTTGTTGGAAATTTCATTAATTGCTACGTCATCATCATCATCATCAATCATTGCCATAACAACAACAACATAGAAGTGAGAAGTACAGTAAAAAGTGCACCATCATCATCATTTTAACTTAAAAACTATACAGCTGCCAAAGATAAAATTGTTAATGATAAACTTCTAACAATATAGAAATGTTTCCACGATAATTGTTCCACAAAGAAAGGAAGCTATCATTTTCTTTTTTCTTTTTTTTTTTTTGCTTGTTTTAAACACTAGTGTAGACTATGTTTGTTGGATTGATTCACCCCCACCCTCGTCAATTTTTGATTTTTTTCCAGAGATTCTGTTGTTTTTTTCAGACAGAGGCGCGAGGCCCCTCCAGTCCGTCCAGCTCGCCGTTTTTCTTGTTTTGCGCATTTTGGAGACCCGAGTTCCCTTCCATGGATTGAAACAGTGGAGACAGCGGGGCAGTCCAATGGCCTCAGTTAAGACAAAAACAGTCCCTCACCCACCCTCCCCTCACCCACCCTCACCCCATCCTGTCCAGCATTTACACACACCCAAACCTCTCCCCCTTCACTCTCTCTCCCCCTCACCCTGCTCCTTATTCTTTTTTTTTTTTTTAATTCTCCTCCCTACATTTGCTTGTGGGTTTTCTCGCAGCAATCCTCGTTCACGGAGGCCTGTGACCCCGCCGTGCCCGCCACCGCCACCGTGCCTCCTCCTCCACCTCCTTCTCCATCGCCGCCTCCGCCGCTGCCTCCACTGCCGCCGTCCCGCAGCTCCTTCTCCCTCCTCTCCCTCTCCACCGCCTCCTGCTCGCTCTTGCTGCTCGGGAACTTGTCCTTGTTGTTCTCCTTCTTCCACTTCATGCGGCGGTTCTGGAACCAGATCTTCACCTGCCGCTCCGTCAGCGCCAGCGCGTGCGACACCTCGATGCGGCGTTTTCGGGTCAGGTACGGGTTGAACAGGAACTCCTTCTCCAGCTCCAGGGTCTGGTAGCGGCTGTAGGTCTGTCGGCCCCGCCTCCTGCCCGCAGCTACTGGGGTGGAGGTAGGAGGGTGAGGAGAGGGGGAGACATTATTAGAGGCAAAACTACATTCTTGCACCGTCACACCAAATGACTAGTTTCAATTATTATGCAACAATCTGTAGATTTAGTTTTATTTTGATTTATCTTTTCACAATTTGTTGATTAATCAAGGATAAAATGTGAAAAACACCAAATGTGACATCTTCAAATTGCTTATTTTCACCAACCAAAACCCTCAAATGATTAATTTACAGTGAAATCAACGAGAACATTGTTGTAACAAATGATCCACTGGTTGTTCCAGAACTGTTTAAACATTTAGACATTTAAAACTTTTTGGTTGGATTTAGAAGTTCTGGTTAAGAGGATGTAATTTTGGTAAAGTGCCAATAAATTCCTTTGTTCCATGATTGAACATTTGACTGCAGTGACCCTAAATAAATGAACATTTATAGAGTTTAGCTTCAGTAGGATGTCCTTAATTAAAGGTAGTGAAGAAGTTTTAATTTCAGAGCATGCGCTGTGGATTCAAACACACTCCTCCAGTCCATCAGAAGCTCCACCGCACCCTCCCCATAGCTGCACCCATCAAAAAGTCTCTTATATAACGCAGACAAACCTACTGAGCACTTCCAGAAGTGCACATAAATATTTGATGCTATAAATACATCGTAAACACTTAAAAGGGGGAAAACTGATCTCGCACAGCAGAGATCGGAGCTGGAAGATTAAGGAGTAACTTCTTCTCATGACAAGCAAAGATTTTTAATTAGAAATGGTGAGATACAATGAAAAGCGCAGATAAGGAGGAATTATTTCTCCTTCTGATCATTTACTCTGCTGTTAGGAAACAACGCAGGCTGAGAACCGGCTGTACATACTAAATAAACACACACTTTCTGCGCACAGACTGGGAGACATTAAGTCACCTGCGTTACAGAAACCACTAGAATATGCGCACATGATAATATTTTCTATTATTCCATCAAACCGGCTGATATTATAATTTTAAATGACCTAAACTCCTCTGAATGAGACTGTGCAGAACGTGCGTAATGGCATCTTTACGCTCCTAATAAACTACAAGTTGTTTTTTGCAGAAAGTGGGCGAGATGACGCATAAAATGACACATTTAATCAGCATGAAAGTCTGGCAGAACATTCTCCACGTTTTATACAAGGAGGACATTTGTGTACGTGATTATATTTCCATAAAAATGTTTGTCATCCTCAGATTATTGTGCTATAAAACCGAAGCGCTGCGCCGTGGACAAAATATGCCAGTGACCATAAAAGCTTTGAGTTAAAAAGAATAAAAATTCTGCTTCTTAGTCACTGATCTGAAGGAAAACTCCGCTTTTTGCGTTGATTATTGTGAATTCATCTTTAAACAACAATGTAAGTGCCGCCATTTTTCATATTTCATCTTTTATTTCTTGAAGCGTCTTATCACCAGGAGTTTCTTTGGAGCTCTCTCTGATCCAAACACACAGAGTCTGTTTCAGGACAGTAAAGTTTCAGGATTAAATTAAAGCAGAGGGCTATGACTTTGATGGAAGCGCATTTAGTGTTATAATCACATATAGAAGTCCAGTGCTATCTGGCCTGATCTCATTATGTTCTGCTTCAAAGCCTGAAGGTAAAGGGTGAAAACATCTTCTGTATCCATTATGCAGTGGAACCACAAGTCCTGCAGGTCGGATTCTAATTTTTAAAAAGAGCAGTGACCCTTGTGGTCTCCTCAGATTTTCATAGTGTCAATCTGAGCACAGAAAGCTGCTTTTTATTGCAAAGCAGTCGGCAGGAGAAGACAAGAGAGTCTTTATGGAAATGCGTGGACTTGTCAGTGATGTGAACGTCTTGTATGTGTTATCTGTCACAGGGCTGGCGCCGTGATTTCGTGCTATAGGGACTGGAGGGAAGTGGACGCCACATTCACTGCTGTCACCAGCCATGAATTAAAGGAAATGGAAAACACTTTCCTGGATTAAAAAAAAAGGCACGATCTGAATGGTTTTTGATTGGGCAGCGTGCACGGAGAATTCAACCCCCAACCTGTCCGTGGCACGCTGTGCATATGCAGCTATTTTAGATTAATAAATGCATTTTTTTTATTATTTATTGGCTGTTTTTCTGGGTTAGTATCTGTTATGGGGTGAGGAAATGATACAAGCTTTGGGACTGTGAACATTTTAAGGCCTATTACGTATGAAACCTTTGCAAAGCCAATTAAATAAGCACTAAACAAATGCACAGCAGTTGGCAGTTGACATTTGGAGGAAGGAGGTTTCCACTAGTGGCCAGAGAGAGCCGAGGCGAAAGGAACTAATGCCATTACAGATATACATTCATTCACCGGCCTAATCACATTTCTATTCCCTTTTTTTCCTCGTGTTTAAAGTCGTACAGCGAAAATGATTTATCAAGACTCCCAACTAAGGGGTGAAGTCGTAAAACGGACTCATTCGCGAGTTTAGAGTCAAACTCGGATATTAAACCTCCTGCTTGGGGGCTCAGGAGTGTTTCCAGACATGTTCAGCCAGCAGGAGCCCCTCCATCGGTGAGGACACTCTAACATAGAAGGTGTGGAGGAGGCGAGATCCCTCTTTATAATACAAATTATGAAATGTCCCCCCTCGTTAAAGGGAAATTTCCGAGCCAAACGTGGAGGGCAGCAGCTCCATCCTCCCGTTTCACCCACCGAAAGACGCCTCCGCCTTTCCCCTGCTTTTATAACTAATAAATCCTCACACCGAGAAGCGATAATATCCTATCAAAGCCGCGCACTGGCTTGTAACTGCGTGCGCACACAGACCAGCCGCGGACCTTTAGCGGCTCAGCCTCACGGGCTCTGACAAGCCTGGTTTCCTGTTTGGACTCGACTTTTCAGCCCCCGGATGATCAGAGCTGCCTGCTCGCCGTTAAACCCGAGTATGGTGTTTGAAAACTATTAATCATGGGACTAATCACTGTCAGCGTCGGTAAAGAAGTACCGAAGCCCTCATGAAGTCGTTTCCCCGTGCGCCTGAGTGCGGCCGGTCGTATTTAAAACCGGGGATGATTTAGAAAAAGAGGGAGCTTTTACACACACAGGGGAGCCGGGAGACAACTGAAGTCAGTGAAAATATAACAGAGGCTTTAAAGATGTAAATTATGAGTGTTTATAAGCAGCACACAGTCTGAAGACGCCAAATTGCGGGGAAAAGTTCATAAAACCGGGCGTAAATACGAATTAGCCGCTATTAGCCGCTTACTGTTATCTTTAGCAGGGCGCGTAAAAGCTCCGTGCTGTAAGGATGGAGGCAGACAGAGAGGAGATCTTAGGGGACCTGGGTTGCTTTTTAAAAAATTTATTATTTTTCTATTTTATGATTATAATCATGAAGCCACAAAGTCCTGTACAGGCCATAACCCGTCTGCAGCAGCACTTTAAAAATACAGCCGAGAACATAAGCAATAAAATAAAAGCTCCCCCTCTCTCACTGTCTCTCTCTCTTATATACACACACACACCAGCACAACACACACACACACACACACGCACACCAGCACAACACAAGAAATATGGGCTCAAACAAAATAGGCTACTATACATGCCAATCCATTCCCAGCTCTCTCTCTCTCTCTCTCTCTCTCTCTCTCTGTCTCCCTCTACGCCTCTCCAACACACAAAAATGCCTCCTTGCATAATCAGTCTTATTGTGGTGTTGCTTTAAGCCATCAATTACAAACCCGGCTTGCCTTTAAAGCAAATAATTGTTTTTAAAAAACACGTTTTTTTCTATTCTATAATGAGATTTATAATCCATTTCTATTGAACCAATCCAATATTGGCCGGCTGTTTGAGCTACAAACACACACAAAACTAAATGTTCCCACAAAAGCAGCTTCACCCTGAGACACACACACACACACACACACACACACACACACACACACACACACACACACACACACACACACACACACACACACACACACACACACACACACGGCTTGCAGGATGATTTTCATATTGGAGGCAGCAGATCAGACAGGTGTGAGAGTCTGGAGATCACACACGCTGTGAAGTTGCAAGAAAATAGTCCCTTTATTGTCTATATATACACACCAGCAGATATGCACACACACATGCACTCCCGCCCTGCTTTAACCCCTCTGGAGAACCGGCCACCGTGTAGCCAAATAATCCCTGAGACCACAGGCAAGTCGTAAAGGCCAAAAAATGAAGAAAAAAAGCCGTAAAAGTTTAACCCGGGTCAGAGTCTCATGTCTGAAATGATTGTGTCTGACTGGAAACAACCTCCACCAACTCCCCCCATCTGCCCCAAGCAGGGCTTCTCAGTGTGAGGGGGTTCTCATGGAGAGGTCTCAGAGGTTCCGTTCTCTCTCCTCTGCCTCCCCCCTTTTTTCCATCATCTCCAGCCTGTTCTCCTCTGAGCTTCTATGTGGCCGGGGCAATATAACCCTAAACTCATTCACAAGTTTTGGTGCTGCCAATAAAGCCATAAACGTGCTTTTGTCTCCCGTTCTGAACTCTGGAAGCCCCAATTGCCCTCCCTAAATTGTCGCTGTTAGAGCCACTTTTCCAACTTTCCCCCCACCGTTTCCTTACATTTTCCTGCTGGAGGAGAAGCAGCAGCGTTTTGCTCCGACATGAACACTCACCTCGCAGGGAGAAGAAGGCTAAAATAGAGAAAGAAAAAGAGCCCCTGAAGCAGCCAGACTCTCCGCTGTCTCACCTTGCGGCCTCATCCAGGGGAAGAGCTGCGTCGGCGAGGGGCTCTGCTCGGTCCCCTCCGCGTCCTCGCCGCCGAGTCCCGGCGCGCCTCCGAGCTTACAGTCGCTGTACTGGACCAGATCCGCGTCCTGGGCCCCGAACAGCGTCTGCCGCTGCAGGGCGTCGTATCCATAGAAGTTTCCCGGTTCGCCGTGGCATGTGACCGCGCAGGGGCTCTGCTGGTACGGGTTGCTGGGCAGCGTGGAGGCGCTGTGGTGGTAGAAGTCCTGGATCTGCGGAGCGTGCTGGAAGGTGGCGCCGGAGCCCGGGCCGTACACCACGGTGGGCCGGCTGCCGGCCAGGTCCTGCGCGAAACCGCACTCGTAGTAGTTCGGGCGTAACGAGTCCCCGCTTTTATATTTGGAGAAGAGCGAGTTGACGAAATATGAACTCATCTTTTGTGTTGTTTTTAGTTTGTGTTCGGCTCGGTAGAGTCGGAGTGGGGCTGCAGGAGGCGACCGGCGGCTTTCGGTTGTGTTTTCTTTTTCTTTTTTTCTGCTGCTTCTGTCGTGCGGTGTGAAGCAGAGACACACAGACAGAGGAGCGGAGCGGAGCGGAGGGGAGGGAGAGTGAGGCAGGTCTGCCGCCGGTTGTCGGTGACCGTTGTTGTGGTGTTTCCCCCCTCACGGCCACAACACACCAGCCGGTCTCGGTGTGAGTAACGGTGACGGCAGCCGGCCAGAGCAGAAACCACCGCCACAACAACAACAACAACAACAATCACACCGATTCCATAAAATCTCCAGCGAGGAAGAAGAAAAAGAAGAAGAAGGAGGGGAAGAAGAAGAAGAGAGTGAAGCGGAGGAGGAGGAAGGGCTCGTGCGCATCACAATTCCGGTGTTCGCGCTGTAAGCGGGAGCCCTGTCGCGCTCTCAAACGGGTTTTCCGTGATTTACTCCTCTGCAAATGAGTTGTTTCATATTTTTTCTCCCTCTCTCTCTCCCTCTCTCTCTCTCCCCCACTGGCTCTCTCTGTTGTGCGCGCTCACTCTCCCTCTCTACTCTCCCCTCGCGGCTCCGGTGTGTGTGGTTGTGTGTGTGTGTGTGTGTGTGTCGGTTTCAGGGATAATTTGCATCTATTATCAGTTCTTCATCCCATTGGCTTTTCTAGACAAACGTGCACCAACTACTCGCGCACATTAACGCGCACTAAGACTCTTTTTGCACTTTTCCCCCGTTATTTTGCGCGTGCACGCACGCGCCTGTAAACCCTATAGATGATAGTCCGGGAGCTCCGCGCGCCTGTGATAATGCAAAGGAAGTGAGAGAATGAGGAAGGAGAGGAGAAGAAGAGGGGGAGGAGGAGTGTGAAAAAAAGAATAGGTGCAGCATCAAGCGAGGATTGGAGGGGGAGAAGGAAGGGGGGTTAATGAGAATTCTGCCGCTTTGCATCTGATCAGTACACACACATGCACACGCACACAGCACACACACAAACTACTCTTCCAGCCAACCAACCAAAAGAAGAAGTGATGGATTTTTTTCTACTTTGAAGCTGAGATTGAGGTTGGTTGATGATGGTGGTTTGAGTGCGTGTGTGTGTGTGTGTGTGTGTGTGTGTGTGTGTGTGTGTGTGTGTGTGTGTGTGTGTGTGTGTGTGTGTGTGTGTGTGTCTCATTAATTGCTGCTTCTCATTTCTCTCCCTGAATCCTTGTGAGAGCGCGTGGCTGCAATGAGAGCGAAGTGAATGAGGCCCGAAAATGTCAGAGAGCTCGGCAGAGAGAGGTTAACTCACACTGAGGAGAGAGCAGAGAGAGAGGAGTGGAGGGGTAGCGCTGCCCTAATTGGTATGGGTTTTAACAAGTACTTGCCTATAAATGTAATTGAGGTTTTAAAACCGGTTGTCGAGCCTTTCTTGCTTCCCTTCCATCCCTGACTGTTGCTCCTGGACAGAAAATAAACGAGCTCCGACGCATGCTCTCTGATCATCGTATACTTTTATAAATTTGATCTCCATAAACATGTAAGGAGGACCAGGGAGGGTAATAGGCTCGGAGAAAGTGGCTGTTAACGCTTTAACAAACTATAAAAAGAGGGACAGTGTTTGCTTGTTTACGTCCTCGCAGCAGAGAAACAAAAAATAAAAAACTAGGGGAGGTGGAGGGGGTTTACGAGGCGCCCTTTACGCGACCGGAGGCCGTAAACGCCTCATCCTTACTCGTATTTAATTGTCATTTTCGCCTTGTTTTCCACACGGCCGTGGTCCATCCTGTCGGGCTGTGAGCTGAGGTGCAAGGAGCGCTATAACAAGAGATAAGTTGTGGAAAAGGTTAAGCTCGGCCTCGTAGAACAGCCGGAGCCCGTAAAAAGCAAGATGGCCTAAAGTGCAGAGATTATCCAGAAGAAGTAGAAGAGAGTAAAAATGCTGGAATCAATCAGATGTGAGGAAGTGGTGATGGAGTGGGTGCATGAACCTGTGCAGAGTCTAAATCACCAGTTCGTCCTCTGGATCTGCTGTTATTTTGTTTCTTTCATTTCATCCGCGTCCGTTCTGCGCTCATAATAAAAAATGCCATTATCCCAATTTAATTTATTTAGATTTTACAGCTCTGACACACGAGGCCCAAATGTTGCCAGCACCAGAACTGAAAGCACGCACGGCGTTGTGTTAAATCAGCTGATCTTCCAGTGGACTTTCTGAGGAGTAATTGCCGCAGTATTTTCCCGATTTATTACCTCAGAATATGATCTTACTGGAACTTCAGTGCGCCGTGTTTTACACTTCCAATAAAGAGTTTGCTCATGAGATCTGTTGACTGTCTGCATGGATGTGGATGAAAAAAGAGCCGCTATTTGTGATCAGTTTCCACGCTCCTGAACAAGTGTCCACGCACGTCCTCGGCTGTCAGACCACTAAAGCAGAGGAGCGTGCAAAGCTGCTAGCGGATCATTCCTGCAGAATACACTCACAACAGGTCAGAGAGCTCCGTCCAGCCGGAAACATTTACCTTCACACTCACCGAAAACGCATTTAGAGCAAGAAAAACTGCATTTCACTCCTCACATCTTCAATGCGTCAGATCTGCCCACACTGACTACAGCATCTTAACTCTGCAGGGAACTGTAGAGAACTGATTTGACTTGCGCCACTATGAAGGCCTCTTTGCATGTGCTCGTCACATTTATACCTGAGATTAAAATGTTTTTGGCACCCATTACGTACAAACGTCTCCAAGCACCAGCACCAGCCCGCATATCAGCCAGAGCCAGACAGTGAGTCAAGGTGCGTGCGTCCTTGATGTAATTTTCTCTTTTTTTTTCTTGCACCGGGAAAAATAAACATTTCCTGGCAGACTATACGTATCCTGCATGCCTATGGGTTATTATTTTCCAAGGCCTCAGCCCTTCCTCTTTACCGGTACGGTGTGAAAACGACCTAGAGCCCCTTCAGATGTCAGGATGTTCTAAAGCAAAGTCAGAAAGTGGCCTAATCACCTCACTCCTTCTTAAAAACACCCCCTTTAAAGTGCATTAAAAAGAAGAATAGGCCGAGTGTTCCCCCTTTAAAGGAGCCTCTGAGTGTGCGCGTCTTCCACAGTGGCAGCCAGAGCCAGAGGCCAGAGCTGGTTTTTCCGTGGAGCAAGATCGCCATCAAGCGGTCAGCGGCAGTAATTCCCCAGAAGGGGAGGAATCCGGCCTGTAATGCGGCTTTATGGTTCTATTAAGTCCGCACACATAAAGCTAAATAGGCGGCTTTAAAATAAAACTGCGAGGTGTAATTGGAAGCCCGATGTGGGATTTGAGCGAGAAAGGGAGTGGAACGAAAACAGGCCTGTGACAGGGGAATAAAAGGACGAAGAATCCAGTGAAAACCGGATTTTTCTGATACATTTATTGCATTTAGAGATTTTTATATTTTATCCCAAATACTAGGCAGTAAAATCTGTACTGTGCCTAAAAATCCGCAATGAAAACTGAAAATATTGAAATAAAAGAGAAAACACAAGGTGGAAATGAAAGAATGTGTAACTCCTGTACATTCTTTTTTTTATATATATATATCTTTAGAAAAACCTACAAATTTAGCTAAATTTGTAGAAATTAAATATAAAAACAAATAAACATAAACAGCAAAAGATCAACTAAAAGTATAGCTGCAAAAAGTTATGTTGGCCTTTTTCTTGTGAATTTTAGTAACAATGCAAATACTGTAAAACACGTTATTTTAAAAATGTAAGCATCTGTAGAAATTATACTGCAAAACATATCGCGAGATTAGTTCACCAGTTCCACTTTTATTTAATACTTTATATTCTGTATGTAATGTCACATCATTTCCAGATGTATAGTATTTATGTATCAGTTTGTATATGGCATTCTTACGCATGAACATATACATACTTAATTTTTATATCACAATATAAGATTTATATATTTTATATTATAAATGTTCTATTTGTAATTAATACAATATTTAATTAAGAAGCTGAGCAATTAGGAACACTATAGAGCGGTGTTGTTATGATAATACAGAAATTATAAAAGTTAGTTATTTTTTGTAGTTTTATAATGTGCTTTTTGTTGTTTTGTTTATGTTTGCGTTTAAGACATTTCTGAAAATTGACCACGTCTGCTTCTTTAAACTGTAAAATAAACAGAAACGAGTGAAGCTGCAGTGAAGTGAAGTGAAGTGAAGTGAAGTGAAGTGAAAAGTGTCTGTTTCTCCTGCAGTGGAGCGCAGACAAACCCGTTTTATTACCGCAGATGATTGTTGCTTTTATGTTGTACGGACCTGGTGTGTGTGTGTGTGTGTGTGTGTGTGTGTGTGTGTGTGTGTGTGTGTGTGTGTGTGTGTGTGTGTGTGTGTGTGTGTGTGTGTGTGTGCAAGCGGTTAAATTACAGGCTGTAAACAGACTGTAAAAAGCGGTTGTTACCATTATCTGAAGAGACTTGCAGCCCCACAATCCTCACTTTCACCTCTGTGGAGACATGAACCCACATTACGCAGCGCCACGGTGAGAACTCTGGAAATAGCGCGAGATTAAAACCAAAACGATAACACGCGCGATGTTATAATCAGAAAATAATGAGTGTAGATTAAAACTATTCCTACAGAGGGTTCAACATCATGTGGATGTTTCTCTTCTTCCTCCTCCTCCTGCCCCCTCCCCCGCTGTGCAGGGCAAACCCAGGGGTCCAGCCGTGCCCTCAAGGCCGGAAAAGGAGCCTGAGACCCGGCCACGACACCTCCTGTCTGCCGGCCTGCTGTCTGCGTGTGTTTAGGGTGTTTGAGTTTATGGCCCCGGCAGTAAGGATGCATCTGAGATAGACAAAGGAGAGGTCGGATAGGACACACACGCACGCACGCACGCACGCACGCACGCACGCACACACGCACACACGCACACACACACACACACACACACACACACACACACACACACACGGACTGCAAAATACCCCCATAGAGCCAAACGGCTACAAAACCATAAAACTCCCAAAGCTGAAAAGGAGGAGGAAGCTCTTCCAGGAGCTGCTGGATCTTTCTCCCAGATCTCCCTCCACTACATCCAGGCCTGTTCCTCCGCTCCAGCGCCTCTCTGAAGCCCACCAAGCCTCATATCTGGGAGCTTATTGGAGCCTTTGCACTAACATTTGCCCTCCTCTCCCTGTGCCTTCAGCTAATATCAGTCCATTTATAACCTCCAAATAAATTATCAAGCGGGGGTATTTGAAACTTTTTCCTCTAATAGGCCTATTTCCTCTCTCTGTGTGGCTCTCCTCGCTCCCCTCTTCTCCTTCTCTCGGCGTGTTTGCTTTACAGCCGTTTAGTTCTTAACCTTCAGAAATTTATACGCTATAAACTTTTATTGCCGTCATATTCTTTTATTGCGCCGCACCGCATTGGATCCTCGTTCTCTCTCCTCTTCTTCCTCTTCTTCTTCGCTCTCTCCTCTTTTTTTTTTTTTTTTTTTTTTGCGTCTTCTCTCCTCTTTGCTGTTTTTACGACAGTCGGCGGCGGCTCCTTTCAGCTCACCGCATCCCTCGCCACCTCTCCTCCACCTCCTCCAAGCTTTTTTTTCGTACCCGTCCGCTCTAGACCCCCAGTGCGCGGAGCAGCACATCCTGCTCCTCTCGTGCTGTTTGTTTCCGCGTTTGAAAATAGGAAATGTGCAAAACAACTGACGTGAGAAAAAACAGAAAAGAAGAAGAAGAAGAAGAAGCTGCCGGAGCTTTATTGGCCCAACGGGAGAAACTATCAGTTTTTTTGAGCTCCCAAAGCAAAATAAAATAAAAGAAATGAAAGAAACCCTGACGGGCTGCTCTGAGCTACCCAGTCCACTGGTGGTTTTACAGTTACAGAAGAAATAAATGCAGGAAGCCTCATCCTTCCTGTGAAGCTCCGCCGGGCGACTCGCTGCAAGAAATCAACCCAGGCTGAGATGTGTGGGGACTTCTATCTGGGAGAAATGAACTACTGCCAATACAGATGGGTGTGAATCATTTGGGGGGAAAAGAAAACCGAGCGATGGACTTCTTTAAGGGCTCAGATGATCCAACAGAGGAGAGACTGAAGCCAGACAAAGAATATGAGACTATCTGTTACTAGTGGAGATCTTAATTTAGAACTTTAGTCGAGGAATAATGACTACAATTTCTTTATTTATATTTTTTGGGCTGTTTTTCATTGCATTATTGTTGTTCTTATATTATTTTTTCGTCAATGATTAACATTTTACCTGTGGAATTAATTTTAATTTGATATATATTTTTAAATTATACCTGTGAAATCACTCTCTGCTGTATTTTATAGCCGTTTTACATAATAATCTTTATTTATTATGAAATACTGTAAATATATATATTTTTAATGGAAGAAGAAAGTATGGAGCTGAGATTGTTGTTTCAAGATTTTTTTTAATTTGTGTATTTATTTTTCTTGGATTTTTTTTCTCAGAAAACAAATAAAAAATACATTTTTAAATCTCAGAAGTGTCAAAATTAGCTTTTTTGTTGAGGAGAGAGATGGAATATAGATGAAAGTTGGTTTTTTTTACAGCAAAAACGAGTAGGTCAGTCACTGAGTCAATATTTATTATTATTTATTATTATTGTTGTTTTTAATAACTATTTATTATTATTATTATTATTATTATTATTATTATTATTATTATTATTATTATTATTATTATTATTATTATTATTATTATTATTATTATTAATAATAATAATAATAATAATAATAAATTCCTTTTATTCTGAAGGCGCTGTACCAGTCCAGCTGTTATCTCTGCTGTGTTTGATGTTACTCTTCTAACTTATTTTTTTCCAGACGCAGCTGTGCCATGTGCGTACGCTGCCATCATTCCTGTATCTGATGTTATTATTATTATTATTATTAGTAGTATTTTTCTGTGGAACATGTGCGCAGCAGCAGCAGCGTTTGGCTCGTCGTCCAACTGTTAATGAGTCCAAAATGGCTGGTGCGATCTGATCCATACAGCCGTTTGGATCAGCGGGACCATAACTCTCTTTGAGAAAATTTATGAACATGAATGATATTCCTCTGCTGCCTGATGAATTATAGAAGCAGTGCGGTGTAAAACAGCTCATTCAGAGCGGGGACAGGGGAGAGCTGCTCTGGGCCTGCTGGGCTCCAGCATCCAGCCAGAGTGAAGCCGCTTATTATCTGTAGACTCTTTTAATATGAGAGGATAAAGTGAAGACATATTGGATTGGACACGTTCGCCGGGCTGAAATATGAATTTTTTGCCAGCAGCAGCAGCAGCACGTGGTTTGTCTTGTGCAGCCCATTTAGTTTCTGAAAATATCACTGAAATGATGAGGTCTGCACAGCTAAATCACTGCACAATGAGCCGATGTGGAGGTCTGGGAGGAGAGCTGGAGCTGCTTCAGGGTGCTCTGGGTGGCGTTTGGGTGACAGTTTCAGCAACAAAACCACAACTGACTCCAGACCAGTGAGCTGCACACTGTTGGAATTACAACAGACTAAAGAGAAAATGAATATATTCTGATTTAGGTTCTTGTTGGTTCAGAAATCTGGAGGATGAATGTTGATTTTCTATATGTGCATAAGCAATAAATAGGAAACTCCAGTCTGACTTCCTGTTGGAGGCATTTTTCAGCTGCTCTTAAACATCTTATTTGAGCTCAGAACAGTGATTTGTCTGTACTTATTGATGCTGGCTATTACTTAACCCTCCTGTTGTCCTCATTTACAGGCAGCAAAAAATACTGTCTCCTTGTCCGGAAAAAAAAATCCAAAAATTCAGCAAAAAAAAATCCCCAATTTTCTGAAAATTTGCAAAACCTTCAGGAAGAAAACTAAAAGTTTCCCTTAAAAATTCTATTTTAAAAAGTATCTCCCAAATTTGGAAGAAAATTCTTGTAAATATTTTCAAAAAATAAGTAAAAATCTCCAAAAATAATCCTACAAATATATAAAATGATGTTTTTTCCCCACATTTTCAAACTTTGAATTTGCAAAACCTTCAGGAAGAAAATTCCAATAATTCCTTAAATGTCTATCTTAAAAATTTAAATCCCCAAATTTAGAAAGAAAATTCTTGCAAATATTTTCAAAAAATGTGTGAAAATCTTCCAAAAAATCCTAAAAATATCTAAAGTGATTCCATATATATCAGTAAAACTTGTAATATTTTCTTTAAGAATATTCACATAAAAATCAACCAAAATCCAGTGAAATTCACTGGATTTTGGTTGATTTTTATGTGGATGTTCTTAAGAAACATTTTTAACCTTTCTTTTTTTCCACCAAATAATGTTGGAAAAACTTCCCAACAATGTTGAAAATGTGGACATCAGAATTTATTTTTTCCACATTTTCAAACTTTAATTTGACCCATAGGACAACGAGAGTTAATTTAACTAATCTTCTCATAATGCATAGAGGAGAAGATGGTTTCTGCTGTAAATGTTTCTGCTTTTCCTCCACCTACTGCCCCAGTCCATTAACTACCTCTCACTTCTCCCACAGCAGCAGCTCCTGCCTCAGCCGCCTCCTTCAGATGTGACCATGGTGGAGCTCAAACACATCCTTGTATTAACCTGGTGTGTGTGTGTGTGTGTGTGTGTGTGTGTGTGTGTGTGTGTGTGCGTGTGCGTGTGTGTGTGTGTTTTGTAGTGTGAGGCTCCAGTTCTTAGATTTACTGTGCCATGTGTCACCACAAACCCTGCAACCCCCCCACAGCCTGCAGTCCTGCCCTGGGACCGAGGCAGGATGGAGGGAGGCCTGCAGCAGGAGAGCTTCTGGATTTAATGAAGCTCCGACCCTGCTAGACCTCGCAGAAGTATCACAATCACCGCCGAGTCCGCAGATGGTTTATGGGATGTCTCTGTTGGGGCCCAGGCCTAAATATGCTCCCATCCTGAGGCCTCATTGGTTGGTGCAGGATGGAGCTCTGAGGCTGTGCTCACACTTTGTTCACCAGTTCTCACCAAAGCTGATCCTGCCACAGTTGGATAACGGCACTCGAGCAGCCTCACAGGCCACATTTAGCTTCTAGAAACACAGTTCTATGAAATGATCAACATTTATCACACTCACAAGGACTCATAAACAGATCTAGAAGATATTTTTAGTGTGAGTCAGAGTCTGTCAGCAGATAAAACTTGTAAGTGAAGTCTGAGCAGTTTATATGCAGACATTCTTGCTGTTTATTTATGTGTTTGCCGACAACTTTAGCTCATAACTACATGAAAAAATGTAACGAATGCATCAGAGAGTTATAATGACATAGTCTGACTTCAGCTTCAATGGACGGCTAAGATTTATTCATGTGTTTTGCTCTGTTATGTAACTGTAAACTACCATAGCATATATGATTGTTGATACATGAAAATACATTTAAAAAGTGCCTTGTGTCTTCTTACAGCTACAGTATGTGGTGTTTAGCTGTATTCTAAGCACTTAAATAAGTACTGCCTGCAGTGAAAAGAGAGAATTGTGGGACCAGCTTGGATTAATTGCTTTTCATGATTGATTAAAGTTCATCCAAGTTAACAAGTAAAATGACTGGCCTAAATCACGAATCCTCTAAAATAAATAGATTGCATTGCTGCAACTTCATTTTCAGGAAAGTCAACTTAGATTTAAAGGGCAACAAGTTGATAGAATCCACAGAAGCAACATAAATCTAATTTATTTGTAGCTGTACTTTACTTCAACTCCAGCTCAAATAGACTCTGTTTTTACACTGTGCACTTCATTTATTTGTTCCTATCCTATTAATTAAATTCAGTCAATCTGACCCTTGTACTCATTTTGCACAAAAGAGCTATAAAGCTAAATTCACTTGAGTAAACTGGACCTGTAGCTTTGTGTTCCTGAAGTGAAAGAAAAGCTCAACAGTGGACATGAGAGAAACCACAGACGTGTAGAGGAAGTGTGTGGACACTTCAGAAGAAGAATTTTATCTTTTACATACATTTACATTTTTCAGCTGTGTTTTAATTATTTAAATACATTTCTGCAGGCTGTTTTTAAAACTCCTGGCAGGCCAATGCTAGCTAACAGTAGCAGGTTAAGTATAGCTGCCATGTTGTTCACATTAAAGCTTGTAACTTCAGCTCATGATTATATGGCCCTGAGCTAATCTGTACCAGTTTAAAATGCTAATTTGATGCAGTGTTAAAAATTAAAGAGTCATGGCAAACACAGGACGCACACACGAAGAGAACAACGTGTCTGCTGACAAACTGCTGACGTCTGACGTTACGGTGAGCGTATTGCGTCACTTCCTGTTGTAACGCTGTGTTGTGTTCTGTGACTGTTGTAGCTTATCCACTCCATCTAATTTGATATTCATTAAATCTGTGTAGCGGTAATATTTGAATCGTAACATACACTCGTTTTCTTCAAGCACCTTCTCAGTACTTAATTCTAAGTTAATCTGTTATCTCTGTCCGCTAGCCTAGCACTTAGCAGTTAGCATGGCTTCTCCCTCTTCCTCTCCTTCTCTTTCCTGCTCAGTGTGTCACATGTTTAGTTACTCCTCTGCCTCCTTTAGTGATAACGATGCCTGTAATAAATGCAGTCTCTCTGTAGCTTTGGAGGCGAGGCTCTCTGAATTGGAAGCGCGGCTCCGCACCATGGAAAACACCCCGCTAGCTGTTAGCCAGGCCCCCTTAGCCGGTGCGGATCGCAATAGCATAGCTGCTAGTGTAGCTTCTGCTAGTGTAGCTTCTGCTAGCCGTACCCTAGCAGCTCCCGAGCAGCCGGGAAGTCAGGGTAGCTGGGTGACAGTTCGTAGGAAACGTAGTCCTAAACTCAAGCCTGCTGTCCCGGCACACCACAAACCGCTTTTTGTTTCTAATCGTTTTTCCCCACTCAATGACACACCCGCTGAGAAACCAACTCTGATCATTGGCAGCTCCATAGTCAGAAACGTGAAGCTAGCGACACCAGCGACCATAGAAAAATGCCTCCCAGGGGCCAGAGCGGGCGACATAGAAGCAAATTTGAAACTGCTGGCTAAAGATAATCGTAAATACAGTAAGATTGTTATTCATGTCGGCGGTAATGACACCCGGTTACGCCAATCGGAGGTCACCAAAGCTAGTGTGGCATCGGTGTGTAACTTTGCCAGAACCATGTCTGACTCCGTAGTTTTCTCTGGACCCCTGCCTGATCTGACAAGCGATGATATGTTTAGCCGTATGTCATCGTTTCGCCGCTGGATGTCTACGTGCTGTACTGCAAACGACGTTGGCTTTATAGACAATTGGAGCTTTCTGGAGAAAACCTGGTCTGATTAGGAGAGACGGCATCCATCCCACTTTGGCTGGTGCAGCTCTCATTTCTAGAAATATGGCTGATTTTATTAGAACTCCTAAAGCATGACAACCCAGAGTTCAGACCAGGATGCAGAGTTGTCGTCTTCCACACCTCTCTGCAGTTTCCTCTCAGCTGTCACCCTCCAGTAATTGAGTTAGCTTTATTGAGACTGTGTCTGTCCCCCGACCACCAAAATTCAATAAATTAAACAATTCAAATATAAACAAAAGACATAGTAACCATAAAAATCTAATAAAAATTAATACCACTATTTCAACTGAGCGAAAAAACAGGACAATTAAATGTGGTCTGTTAAATATTAGATCTCTCTCGTCTAAATCTCTGTTAGTAAATGATTTGATAACTGATAACCAGATTGATTTGTTCTGTTTGACTGAAACCTGGTTGCAGCAGGAAGAATATGTTAGTCTAAATGAATCAACTCCTACTAGTCATACTAACTGTCATGTTCCTCCAATCACAGGCCGAGGAGGAGGAGTGGCAGCAATTTACCTCTCTAGCTTCAAAATGAACCAGAGACCTAAACCTAGTTACAGTTCATTTGAAAATCTTACTCTCAGTCTCTCTAATCCAGATTTAAAAGCTCAGAAACCAGTTTTATTTGTTGTTGTATATCGTCCTCCTGCTCCTTACTCTGAGTTTTTATCTCAATTCTCAGACTTTTTATCTGATTTAGTGCTCAGCTCAGATAAAGTCATTATTGTGGGTGACTTCAACATTCATGTTGACGTGGACAGTGACAGCCTTACGACTGCTTTTAATTCAATATTAGACTCAATTGGGTTTTCTCAACATGTAAAGAAACCAACTCACAATTTTAATCACACCCTTGACCTCGTTCTGACTTATGGCATAGAAATCAAACAGTTAACAGTATTTCCCCGGAACCCTCTTCTTTCTGACCATTTTATGATAACATTTCAATATACAACAATAGATTGTATAGGAGTTAAGAATAAATATCATGACGGTAGATGTCTGTCTGACAATTCGGTGACTAAATTTAAGGAAATAATACCCTCTCTATTTAGTTCACCACTTACTGATATAATGGAAGGGAAATATTATAATTTTACCCCCACAGAAGTGGATTATATTGTTAATAATGCTGCAGCCTCACTGCGTACAACACTTGATAGTGTTGCACGTGTAAAAAAGAAAGTTCTATCTCAGAGAGGACCTGCTCCTTGGTATAATTCCCAGCTGCGGACTTTAAAGCAGGCGTCCCGAAAGCTGGAAAGAAAGTGGTACTCCACTAATTTAGAAGAAGTTTATGTAGCTTGGAAAAAAAGTCTAGTAATTTATAAAAAAGCTCTTGGTAATGCCAGGACAACATATTATTCATCTTTAATAGAGGAAAACAAGAACAACCCCAGGTTTCTCTTCAGCACTGTAGCCAGGCTGACAAAGAGTCAGAGCTCTGTTGAACCTTGTATTCCTTTAGCTTTGAGCAGTAACGACTTCATCAGCTTCTTTACAAATAAAATTATGACGATTAGAGAAAAAATTAATCTGGCCCTTCCTGCAAATGTCACAGATGTATCATCGAGTACAGATGCTTTAGAATTGGCTGTAAGACCAGATGGATATTTAGAATTTTTCACTCCCATACATCTCTCTGAACTCATTTCAATAGTTTCTACATCCAAACCATCGACATGTCTTTTAGATCCTATCCCAACTAGACTGTTCAAGGAGGCTTTACCTTTAATTAATTCCTCAATGTTAGATCTGATTAATCTCTCTCTAGTAACAGGTTATGTACCACAGGCTTTTAAGGTTGCTGTAATCAAACCTTTACTTAA
The DNA here is from genome assembly GCF_022539595.1 of Amphiprion ocellaris. Taxonomy (NCBI): domain Eukaryota; kingdom Metazoa; phylum Chordata; class Actinopteri; family Pomacentridae; genus Amphiprion; species Amphiprion ocellaris. The sequence continues at coordinate 1,071,730 of NC_072784.1, read as the reverse complement.
AAAGCCCACTCTCGATCCACATGTTTTAGCCAACTATAGACCAATTTCCAATCTCCCATTTCTCTCTAAAATTCTGGAAAGAACAGTTGCAAATCAATTATGTGAACATTTACAAAGGAATAGCTTGTTTGAAGAGTTTCAGTCAGGCTTCAGAGTGCATCATAGCACAGAAACAGCTCTGGTGAAAGTTACTAATCACCTTCTCATAGCGTCAGATAATGGACTGGTCTCTATACTTATTTTGTTGGACCTTAGTGCAGCATTCGATACAATCGACCACAAACTTTTATTACAGCGACCAGAACATTCTGTTGGCATTAAAGGGACAGCACTGGACTGGTTTAAATCCTACTTATCAGACAGGTTCCAGTTTGTGCGTGTCAACAATGACTCTTCTGAGCATACTAGGGTTAATCATGGAGTTCCTCAGGGTTCTGTCATAGGACCAATACTGTTCACATTATACATGCTTCCCTTAGGCAATATTATTAGGAAGCACTGTATTAATTTCCATTGTTACGCTGACGACACTCAATTGTATTTATCTATGAAGCCAGATGAAACTAATCAGCTAGCCAGACTGCAAGATTGTCTTAAGGACATAAAGACCTGGATGACCTATAATTTTCTACTACTAAATTCAGACCAGACTGAAGTCATTGTATTTGGCCCCAAACATCTTAGAAAATTGCTTTCAAAGCATATAGTTACTCTGGATGGCATTACATTGGCCTCCAGTACTACTGTGAGGAACCTCGGTGTTATCTTTGACCAGGACATGTCCTTTAACTCGCACATAAAACAAATCTGTAGGACTTCCTTTTTCCACCTGAGAAATATTGTGAAAATCAGGAACATCCTGTCTCAGAGTGATGCAGAAAAACTAGTCCATGCATTTGTTACTTCTAGGCTTGACTACTGTAATTCCTTATTATCAGGTTGTCCCAATAGCTCTCTGAAACATCTACAGCTGATCCAAAATGCTGCAGCCAGAGTACTGACGGGAGTTAGCAAGAGATCATATTTCTCCTATATTGGTTTCTCTTCATTGGCTTCCTGTTAAATCTAGAATAGAATTCAAAATCCTTCTTCTGACATATACAGCTCTTAACAACCAATCTCCATCATATCTTAAAGACCTGATAGTACCATATTATCCTAGCAGAACTCTTCGCTCTCAGACTGCAGTCTTACTTGTTCCTAGAATCTCTAAAAGTAGAATGTGAGGCAGAGCCTTCAGTTATCAGCTCCTCTCCTGTGGAACCAGCTCCCAGTTTGGGTTCTGGAGGCGGACACCCTCTCTATTTTTAAGACCAGGCTTAAAACCTTCCTTTTTGACAAAGCTTATAGTTAGGGCTGACTGGGGGACCCTGACGGGGTGAGCTGGTGTTTTCATTTGCAAAACTGACTTCCCCTCTTGACGTCCCTTTAGTTCTTCCCCTAGTTCTGCTGCTACAGGCCTAGGCTGCTGGGGAACCTCTCTGGATGCACTGAGCCCTTCTCTATCTAGCATTATATTTAATATATATACCATTATTGCATTACACTCACTCTGTTTCTCCCTGTGTCCTTTCTCCGAGTGTCCCTGATCCCAGAGCTGGATGCTTCAGATCTGTGGTTGTTCTCCCACCAACTGTAACCCTCTATCTCTACCCCTCTACCTCTATCCCTCTCTTCCCCTCTATCTCTACCTTTCTACTTCTATCCCTCTACCCCTCTACCTCTACTCCTCCATCTCTATCCCTCTACCTCTTCCCCTCTACCTCTTCCCCTCTACCTCTATCCCTCTATCTGTATCCCTCTATCTCTACCTCTACCCCTCTATCTCTACCTTTCTACCTCTTCTATCCCTCTCAACCCGTCCGGCCAGCACTAGATGGGTTCCCCCACATTAGAGCCGGGTTCTGCTTGAGGTTTTTTTCCTTGTTAAAAGGGTGTTTTCCTTGCCACTGTCGCCTTTTGGCTTGCTCTGGGGGTCAGGCATATGGGTTCTGTAAAGCGTCTCGAGACAATTTGACTGTAATTGGCGCTATATAAATAAAATTGAATTGAAATTGAGTTGAATAAACATCCATGCAACCCTCACACTGCTGCACTTTGAGCCCCTTTGTGAAAATTAAAATGCTAATTCAAACATGAAGTTTCACCTTTTGTTGTTAACCTCCCTGTACATCCACAGCTTCTTGTTGACTGTTATACCTGAACAGCAAACACCAACCAGCATTTTTTTCAAACTAAAAGGTTTAAGTCTTCATGGAAGGCAACTGAAAGTCATGTATCAGACTAATATCTGGATTTTTTTTGCTTTAATTTGTCTCCACCAGCGCTGGTCTTCGCTTACGGTGCTCAGAAAGACATTTGGTGAAATTAGAAGTAAGCATTTAAAGCTTGTCAGCCTTTCTTCTGCTCGTTTTATTGATCTATTTCAGTTAGTTTCTAAATCCTGCAGACTGAACCGTTCTCTGGAGTCAGACTAACTTATTTAAAAGTGGAGTGTGTGATTCTGCAGGGGGATTGTTGGTTAGCTTGTGTCGGATTTACCATCACTCCCACTTCCCTCTCTCCCCTCCCCTTCACCGCCCCCTTTACTGTGCACGACTACGACGTGCACGAGCTCAGATGTGCACAGGACAAGCTGGAAAAGTGTTGTGTGGATCCGTCTGAGCCACTTGGTTAGTTTCACAGAGTCAGGGTGGTCTGAAACTTTTGTCTGCAGACTCTGAGGAGAAAATATCTGGATTTAACTAAAAGTTTATTGGATTAGATTTGCTGACTCTACCTTTAAGATGACACAGTTGGAAAGCACAAGTTAACTTCATTTGCCAGTTTTATGTTGGAACTAATGAACAAATTTACCTGATATTTATTTATTCCAATTCTAACAATGACACGTGGAGTAAGTGTAACTTTTAGAGTTTCAAAAAAGATAGGTAGATAATCTTGAGCGATTTTACATTTTAGAAATGAATTTTAGCCTGATTCTATTTTTTTTGACTCAATATCCCATTAATTTACACAGTTTCTTTTATTAGCTGACTGCAAAGTGTAATAACCAGAAGAAACTACATGAACTTCCTATCTGTTCTGAACACTCTCCCTTTAGCAGCAGTCTTCCTCTCACTACACTCAGTGTGTCTGTTGGTTTTAGCATCTTGGAGAACTTGTCACAGTTTCTCTGTGGATCTAATTTGCCTCCCTCTCTCCATGTAGTCCCACACTGGCTCCGTGATGTTGGGATCTGTGTGGGGGCCACATCATCTGCTGCAGGCCTCCTTCTTCTCATTGTTTGTTCTTTATGACTCAGGCTGGATGTGTGGCCTCCTTGTCCTGCTGCAGAATGAATCCTCGGCTGGTCGGATTCCTCTCTGATGCTGCTCTAAAGTGCCTTGAACATTTGCGGTGTATATCTGAACATATCTGGAGATTTATTTGGCGACTAAGCAGAAAATGTTCAAGTGGGGTGGAGCTGCTCTGGGGGAATTTAGATCCATGACCTCAGTATTTATAAAATCTGGGCTATGCTGCTGCTCATAACCACAATTATCAACTAGCAGAGCAATTGTTGAACATCACATACTTTGACTTACTTCATACAGTATTTACAAAAACACAAACACTCTGCACTGCTTTGGTGTTTACTCTAGAAGTAGTGGCACTTCCTGAAGTTTCCATTCCACTTTCTTTTGCACTAACAGCAAAAAAAGGACAACTTTTACTGCTTCTGCAACTTCAGCTCAGAGCTATTAGAATAGTTTGTATAGCATGTGCAAAATAAGAGAGGAAATAGAGACCCTGCAGCCCTAATCAGACTCTGTGTCTATCAGTCATTTGGTGCAGAGACAAACACAGGAACCGCAGCGGCTTCACAAGCTCCTAATGGACGGATGAGACTTCTAATGAATGCACTCATCATCTGTGACTGCGTGTGTGTGTGTGTGTGTGTGTGTGTGTGTTGGGGGGTGTTTATGGGTTTATGACAGTCTTTTGGTGTTGCAGCCAAACAGACGCCCCTCTCCTTTAAGCTCCAGTGTACAACTGAAGAGACACATATTTCCAACACATGCTTGCTCATCCGCTTCTTCTCTCTCTTCCCCCCTTCTGTCGCCTCCGTCTCTCTGTTTTCCCACAGAGAGCGAATCCAGTCTGGAGATGCATGAAAAGCAGGAACGGAGGGCCCTTTCAGCGTCACGTTCCCACCAGAAAAGCGCAAAAGTCTACGGTAAATACATAAATAAATAAATATATATATATATATATATATATATATATATATATATATATATATATATATATATATATATATATATATATATATATATATATATATATATATATATATATATATATACCCCATAATTTCTCCTCTAACCTTGTTTATTAAACAGCAGCAATGCAACCACAGGAAGCAGGTCTTACTGTAAAGTCTCTTCTTTTAATAGGAATCCAGCATCAGCAGCGCCATCGCACAAAGAAACAAGAGAGACAACGACACAGAGGAAAGAAGAGCAGAGAACATACAAGTAAGAACATTTCACATGGAGGAGAGGAACACAGTGACTAGAGGTCGCCTGCTCGTTACTAAAACCTTTTTACTGCGGCCACATGGCTTGTCTAGTTAAAAAAAAATAAAACTAAAAAATAAAACTAAAAAAAGCAGAGGGGAAATAAAATCAGCAGCAAAAACTTCCAGAAATTGTGTTCCTCCAGTCAGATGAGTAAATACTGGGACAGGAAGCAGGAGGAAATGAAGGGCAGAAAGAAAGAGTCAGTAATTAAAATCTTAAAATTATAATTTATATCGAAGCGTTGCTTCATTTTTATTCCAACTGTTTCCTCCTCTGTCCCATCAGCAGAGTCTAACTCAGTACTGTTAACAATTAAACAAATCAAAGACACAAAGAGCTCATCGGACTGACATCGGAACAGATAACTCAGACAGTCGGCACAACAACATGGAAAAAACAGAGTCTAAAGAACATGGCAGACAAAAAGAAAAAACAAATCTATATTACAGTTAGATGCCACATCCCGAGAGGACAAAAACAATATTCAGCATATTCAACTCATTCCAATAAGAAAGACGAGGTTACTCACTTTATGTACAATAAATTAGAAATATTTCCTATCAAGAAACTCCTATTTAGTCTTTTTTTTAATTCTTATTTTTCAGTAAGCATTCCCCTCCGACAGATTCAACGCACAAAGAGTCTAAACGACGAAATAACGTCTTCAAAATGACGAGTGACTTGAGGCATGCGCAAACCATGTAAACATTTGTACTCTAGAGGATCAGATGCTGCTTATCGAGAGGGAAAAAAAAGAATCGTAGCGCTTCTCTGTTTGACTTTTGCGTAAGAGGCTGGTTGTGGACCCGTTCCTTTCAAAATAAAAGCTGACACGATATCAACTCAACTGGAGGCAAAACCCACGCTAGTGTGTGAACTACACAGGCTGTAGAATAATATATGTGTAGGTGTATGTTTTTTAAATGTTGGTGCACGAACAACCGTCCAATACAACACACACACACACACACACACACACACACACACACACACACACACACACACACACACACACACACACACACACACACACACACACACACACAAAAGCCAATGTGTTGTTTATGATCCGTCCATAAAACTGCCATGGGACGCCAACACTTCAAATAACAGCAGAGCGGCCTTCCAGCATGGCCTCTTCATGTTTTAACACTAGATCAATAAAAATCTGCATAAACTGAAGTCTACCCAGATAATACTCGGGGCCATTAAATGTACACACTATTGCTGAAACATTTAGCGCGGGAATAAATCCTAACTGTCGTGTTGTGTCCGTTGATATCGGCCTGTAATAGAACCTCTAGGAAATGTATTTTCAGGAAAAAAAAGGAATATACGTTTTTGTTTTTTTTAAATGTCAGTAAATGTCTAATGGAATATTTCGCTCTTTCCGTCCGGGTTGCGTTTGGAAGCCGCCGTTGCGCACTCGTGTAGTTCTATTTCCTGAAATGAAAGAAAGCCGTCTTGCATAGCAGATAATACACAATATAATGTATGTATAAAAATAGAGCTGATTCTTATTTTTTAAATGCAACGCCAGGGAATACGTTGAATAAAGATTTGGACTGTGGTGACCAAGGAGAAGTTATTGATTTTAGTGTGCAGGCCGCAGAGCTGTGCTGCGTGCCGCATGGATCTGTGCGCATTAGAATGAAATGAGTAAAAGAAGTAGCAGCCTTGGAGGATTTGTACTGGCCAGTCTAATTTAAAAATGTCGTGTTTATCTGAGAGTGAGTGGTGCACAAGCATGCTGCGCCAGGGTTTGAGGAGAAGCTATCAAAGAGAATCTGCGGTTTCCATCGTGGAACTGGGGTCAGAGCAGCGGTTGATCCTCACTGATTCTGAGGATGTAATTTGCCTGAATAAATCTGACTTGCATTCACACAAAAAACTCTGAGCCACGATGCTTCAAGCTTAGTTTGAACATGCAACTTTAGGCTCATGTGACACGCAGAGGGCGGCTATCGATAGCCGATACAGGCCGCAGATGAGCCGCCGCCGCCGCAGCACATAAAACATCCGGAGGGCAGAGCTGCAGGGCGGAGATCCACGGTATTGACAGCAGCCTAATCGGATCCCCAGCTGCTGAGTCGGGTTAACACCCCTGCTTCCACATCATTTCCACACTCCCCTACTCCTACCTCCTCCACCCTCCTCCGGTATCTTGCTCATTACTTAGGCCGACAACCGGGAAACAAACGGCGGCTGGCTGCTTCTATCAGCGCCGGCTATCGGACGCTTTCTAATCAAATTCTGTCGGCAATGAGAGAAACAAGAAAAAAAGAGAAGAAGAAAAATAAGGATGGAGCGCGGTGTGTCTACGTGCACCAGCCCATCTGCTCCTCGTGCTTATTAATGGCCGTGTGAAATCCCGGTTTCAGCACCTCTGCGCCTCTCCGGTGTCAACAATACAATAAATAACTAATATAAGGAAGAGGTTGAGGGGAAAAAGAGAAACGCTTCTTTCTCTCTGATTTCCCTCCCACTCGTCCTCTGTAGTATCACTTGGCGGTTTGCTGCTTCCTTTCCCTCCCTTTCATAATGTAGCCTATTATCAAAGCCTAATTAATAATCTAATACGGGCGAAAAACCACGAGGACGGAAGAACAATGTATGAGTTCATCAAGCAAACAGTCCAATCCGCATTTTTATGTGGAGTCAGACTCATTTTAAGGAGAAGAAGTCCGGGAGGAATTGTTGGTCCTCTGAGTTTTACTATCATCCTCCATTAATACAAATGATTCCAAAGTTCCAGCCTCCGTCCATCTCACTGAACATCAGACGCTCTTAAGACTTCAGCTTTAACGTTACGGCGTCCACTAGGGATCAATAAAGCAATTGATCATGTGTAGGATATAGATTGGCGTGAAGCTCACAAAGGGAAGGTTAAGACAGAGTGAAAACAGCAGATGTATATATGTATATTTTTGCAGTTCTTGGGAAAGGCCACTTCGTGTCTAAGAAACGAGGGGCTGTATGTCGGATACATGGTGTGAGCGTGCGTGCGTCTGAGTGTTTGTGTGAGTCCCGCTAGTCCTTGGGTTGGTCCTTGCTCTGTTTCTTCATCTTCATCCTCCGGTTCTGGAACCAGATCTTCACCTGCCGCTCCGTCAGGTTGAGCGCGCGCGCCACCTCGTGCCGCCGGTCCCGCGTGAGGTACATGTTGAACAAGAACTCCTTCTCCAGCTCGAGCGTCTGGTATTTGGTGTACGGACACCGCTTCTTCCTGGAGGAGCGTGCATGCAGCCAGTTGGCCGAAGGGTCATCTGGACAAAAAAGAAGGAGAAGTAAATTAGAAAGGAAAGCATTAAGTTAGAACAAAAATAAATATACTCTGTAATTATGTTTAGTTGTGTGTTGGAACATTTAAGTGACGTAACACTCAAAACAGCGTCTGTTCGTGCGTAAAAGTTGGACAGCCTTGTGCGTAAAAGCTTAGCTCCCTAACACCTGACTCTGCAATTGACACTTTAGTGCGTAAACTAGGTTTATGGTGTCAAAAGGGGGCACATTTTTGACACGAGTGGATTCATGGCTGTTTTATTTGACATCACGTGACAGACAGACGCCTTTTTCTCTGACCTACAGAACACGGAATATGAACGGAGAGCCTCGATCTGCAGAATTTACAGGACGGAATTATAAAAACAGTCTGATTCCACCACTTAGATGTTTCTGTTATATTATTATTGTTATTTTATACAATCACAATATGTGTGTTTCTAAACGGAACCAGTTTTTAGTGTCATTTCTATGATCAGTTAAAACTGCGTGCGTAAAACAATTCAAACAAGAGCAAAACTAAATTTAAACTGCCAACACGGTATTATTTTAAGTATTTTAAGAAAAGGCGCTTTATGATGCTTTCTTATTTCACTTAGTACACTTATATGCAGAAGCAGAAGAATAACTAAACACACAAATGTGTTTTTGAAACGTTGCACAGTCAACATTGAGGAAACTAACAGCGATAGCCTTCTCTACAGGATCTGTAATGACACTCTGCTCCAGTGAGAACTACAAGCTCCAACTCGCTTAAAAGAAATTAAAAAAAAGCACAAATTACGTCTTTCATTGTGGAAACTTTGGTCTAAAATAGTAAATAATGTTGTAGCGTAATGCGTAAACACAAGGACTCTGAAATGTGATCTCCTTGTTTTCCATGGAGAGCAAAGTATGAATTATCCGCTGTCATGATTTTTTTTCTTCTCATTCTCTTTCTTTTTTTCCTGACGTATCAGCCTCTCCTTGTTTGTCAGGCCACCCTGGCTCCTCCACCCCCCCCTTCCCACCACCCCACCCCTCTTTATAGCTTTCAGACCGATGTAATTAGCAGAGACTTCTTGTTTGGGACGCATGGGTCTGGTTTAGGGCTGAAAGCTATCTGCTCTTCCCCTCTGCAGAGAACTGAGGCATCTCAGCTATGAGGCAGCTCGCAGGGAGTCTCACGGCACTGAGGCTCTTAAAAGGACAATTCCAAGCAAAAAGAAAGGAGGAGATGCCCTTTGCCCAATTTTCACCTCTTCAGTACTGTTTCTATTCGCACAGTATCTGAATTTACCTATGAAGCACCCATCAAAACTAATTTGGGGAAATTGCAAAAAGACCAGAGCTGTTTCTGGTTAATTTTCACTTTCACATCTTCTAAATAAAACCTTTAACCAAGGGCAGTTATTCCCTGTGGTTTGGTCAGGCTCCGTTTCCAGTCAGTCAAACCAACAAACAGACGCTCCCATTTTCTACAGACTGTAAAATAAAAAAACAAATTCAATGAAAAAGGTCAATCTTGAATTTTCTGCCTATTCATTGGGTGGAGCCTGTCCTTAGAGTTCACCAGAACAGCTAAAGCTAAGCAAGGAGTGTGTTCTAAAAGCCATGAAAGGTCATCTAAAGAGATGTAGAGAGCAGCATGTAAAGTGGAACACAAACCCACAGTGGGATTATTTCTTTTTTACGCTGTTGTTTCTCCATGGCATTCCATCACTGACTCCCTCCCAGTCAGTAAGGCAATTCAAAGTCTGGAGCACAACCCAAAATGTGACTCCAGGAGGGGATTCTGCTCTGGATTTATTGGTAAAAAAGTTGGTTTATGTAGAGTCACTGGCTGTTTCTGTTGTACTAGAGCTTTCCCAAGACGGTGGAAGTCAGAGAGAATGAAACACAGCACACGTGTAATCTAACCATCAGGGTGAGTTTTGGAATAAAGGTTCCATCTAAATCAGTTTGGGCATCGTTCAGGCCAAAGAGCTTCTAATGTCTGAAAAAAAGAGATTTATCTGTGCAGCCAGGAGCAGTTTCAGGTCTGCAGGGCAATGGGCTGATAAAGATTTTTTGTTCATATGTTAAATGCAGCCTCAGTCCTTGGGCCTAAAATGGCAGAAGGGATGATCTCACTAGTTACAGAGTGAAAGACTGAGCTTCAGCGCCTTTTCACGCCAGACAGGGAGAGTTAAAATGTGTGTGTTTCCCTGGCTGAGGAGCCAGTCGTTTCCCTCGCTAATCTTGGGTGGAGACTTCATCTGTCTTCCATTTCACTGCTAATATCTGGTAATATTTTACTACATGGCAATCATACTTTCAGCAACTGCTAATCACATTCATGACAGTGTTTTTTTCTCTCCCACTTGTACACAAAGGACAATTCTGTGTGGCACCAGCAGCCCTGACTTCTTGTTTGATCAGATTCATATGGATTTAAGTGGCTTTTATACTAATGTGAAGCTTCCATTCCTCATTAAAGTCCATTTCCATCAGGAAATGAAATGAAACAGAGTCGAGATAAGGCACAACTCTGATTTGAAAGTTTGTTTTTTGTATTTTAAGTTTAACATTTAATAATAGCTCATAATGAGATAAGAACATCCATTCTTTTGGCAAAAAACAACTTTTTTGACTTGTTTTGTCACAATTTTGAGATAGTTTCCACCTAAAATGTCTTCATTTTGACTAATTTTTGTTTACATCAAATCTATCATTTATCTTGTGAGGCACTAAATGAATATAGCGCTCTCCTCTCCTGGATATCACCATCGAAATCTATGCCCAAAGTTTATTAATGTAGCTATTATTATTAATTTTACTCCTATATGTGTAGATGGTTTACCACGCAGAACAAAGCCTGTTAGGAGGAAATGTTTTGGCCCATTCTTCTCATCCTATTTCCGTAATGCCAATCATCTGTGCTCACGATTTGATTTGCTATTTAAGACTAGCATGTGAATTCAATGATCAGCAAAACAAAAGAGCTCTCTCATGGTGGAAATCCCAGATCTGATTTACCAACCAAATTTAATCAGCTGATCAATGAGATATATGTTCAGTGACTGATCTGCTACATAAATCTGTGAGATTTAGGAGAAAGTAATTACAAGATGTTTGTTTTCATTTTAGAATTTAAAGGGAAGCTGCACGGAACACAAAAGTCCCATTTGAGAAAATACAAAGGCTAATTTAAATTCCAAAAAAATCAGTTTGCTGCTTAAAATACACAAAACAAGCAGACAGATTGGGAATAAACCCATGATTAGAGCCCCACACATGAGGCTGATATTTGTCCAGCACTTTCAATATGTAGTAACTTTTATTACCCCTTTTCATTTTTTGCAGAATGTTTTTGTGGAGATTTTTCTAATATTTCTGCATGGGTTGCTGGTTTAATCTCAGCAGATTAGATGCAGGAGACTTTGTGGCAGCCAGAGACGGATGCAGCATCACCTCAGCCTCTGCTCCTGCATGGATCTGACATGAGACAGCCTCTCCTGTTTTCGTTCGTCCCACCAGTGGAGTTATAGTTAGTGGCCATCATCAGTAAATACGTCCTTAATACCCTCTGGAATCAATTTCCTCCAACATGGCCAGCATGTAGAGGATCGATTTCATCTCAGAGTAAAATAATGCCTGGTAAAGAGGTGATAGTGGGTTGGTGGCGGGGAGTGGAAGAGGTAGAGGGGTGCAGCGCTTTTGTCACATGGTAAAGTGGGTGCTTTGCATTCCCTGGCTGTATAATCACCTTCAGGACAATTCATTACCCTCGGAGCTGTGCCGCCACCATGGCTGTCACCCAGGATGACAAACCGGTGGAGGGGAGGAGAGTTGGGGTGTTCTCTCTCTCCAAAGGGGTGGGAAGACAGAGACGATGATGATAGATAGAAAGAAGAAAATGTGAGTGGAAGGGGGGTGTTGTGGTTGTACAGTCCAATCTGAAAGTTCTCTCTGGGCCACATGTGTGTAGCTGCTGAGGAGACGTGTGCACATGGACAAGCACATGGATGGAAAGATGGATATTCCCGTAAAGCTGCCCCGCTGTAGCCTATGGCCCTGCGGCGTGCTGTCTTGGATTGTTGGCCTGTGTGTGTCTTTGCCGGGTGTCCACCTTGATTCATGCGTGGAAACAGTGACCGAAACGGCTACAAGACTAATATCACGTCCCGTCTCTTCCACTGTCTCCCCCCTGCCTTTGCAATTTCACCCTAATAGATCCAGAAATTGACCTCTCATATCCCAGAGGCACGTTATTACATTTCCCAAAGTCGTATTTTATCTGTCCCCCCTCCTTCTTCCCTCGTCCCAATACCCCCATCCACCCCAACCTTTACACCCCATCTCACCCAGCCACCAACAGCAACACGCCAATTAATGGGGTTGTTCACCCGGCGATATAACTTAATAAACTTCGGGGGTAATAACTTTCTCCCTCTGCCCGGCAGCAGCAGCACCGGCACAAAGACTGAAGTGTAATCTTGTAGTTTATTCTGGATGGCCGCCCAGCACCAGGAACACAAAGAGAAATGTGTAGCAGGATGCCAGCATTAGCAGGACGTGGTGTTTTGGAAGCCATTTTGAATACATGTAGAGGAGAACTCAGCCCGGGTCTCCCCTGCTGTTCAGACGGATAAATCACGCCGATACTACATTTTTTCTCAGATTACTCGCTGAAGAGTGAATCAGACCCGAATTCAAGGAGCTCAGGTCGACAGTTTAATAAATCCAAGCCACTATCACCAACTGAAACATCCTGCCTTCCAGCCGAGCTGCTGCTCCGAGCACCTGGCCTCCACAGTGCCCTCATTTGAATCAGATTTATAAGTTTGGAGCTGGAAAGCATTGCACTTGTGGTGTTGACAAAAAACGACATTCCTTTAGGAACATTTTGCTGTTTGCCAGGACATATGAGGCACTAGCTTATGTGCCCTCAGGATTCCCGAAACACCATCTTTCCAAAACCCCTCATCTGAAAAGAAAAAAAGGGGGGAAAAGCAAGGACTTTCAAAAATTCTGCCATACTGTAATGTTTTGCAGGCTAGCAGATCATAAAGTCAAAGTTCTTGGTGGAATTTGGCTCCTGTTGAACACTACATTGTTAGGCCACTTACATGAGGCGGGTATGGAGCAAGAAATATGACTTTGGTACAACATAAAACCCAGTGGGGCTGATGATGCAGCTTAAAACGAGTCTCTCAAACATTTTCTTCCTCTTTCTCATGCCTTTTATGTGAGAAGAACGATCTCTAGATTTTGAAATGTTTTGTAGGCACAGGCAAGAAGGTTTTATGTCTTAATATAACCTATTAGTGAGGTTTGGAGGTGTTTTGGACAGACCATGGCTAGCTTTTCTCCAGTGTTTCCAATCTTAATGCTAAGCTAAGTGGCTCCTAGTTGTGGCCTTATAGTTGTCTTTCAGACATCAATCCTGTCATTATGCTCCCATCAAGAAAGCCAATAAGTGTAATATTTAAGATGTTAAACTGAAGGAAGCCAGTGTGAGCAAATCATTCCAAACAGATATTGGGTACTTTTATAAAAATAGATGACTCTTCTATTCTTCTCTTCTATCCTAACAACAGCTATGAAGTGTAAATCTGTATTTCCAAGCAGGTTCCCTTATAAGCAGCAAACCCGAGGAGTCACTGAGGAACATGTATAGAAGTAATGGCAGCTATCACACAGAAATGCATGCACAGTTTTGCACCTACACGGTTCAAAATGGCTGCCTGGTGAACAATAGAAACACCCTTTTCCTTTTTTTAGTCACTGCTTGGTGCAGCTCCCACTACCTGCCACACTAACCCACTGCAACACAGACACATGGAAACACAGACCGAGAGAAAGTGCTGACCCTTTAAAAGAGCTGAGGGCTTTTCTTTCTTCTTCTTTTTTATTTTTCTTATTTTAGTTTGTGCTCATTTCAACAGACAAGCCTTCACGACCACCAGGCCAGACTGGGACACACAATGTTACTGGTGGAAAGTCTAATAATTCAGACTGGGGCTGCTGGGCTCCATCCAGCTCTTAACCAGCTCTCTGCTCTGATGGATAGCGCACTCAGATGCTGTAATAAGGTGGCTGAGTGTGTGTATGTGTGTGTGTGTGTGTGTGCGTGTGTGTGTGTGTGTGTGTGTGTGTGTGTGTGTGTGTGTGTGTGTGTGTGTGTGTGTGTGTGTGTGTGTGTGTGTGTGTGTGTGTGTGTGGGCGGGGGGGGGGGGGTTCTTCTCCTGAAAAGGCCAGTATGGAGGTGGAAGTCTCCCTCTCTCTCTCAGCAGACGGATGGATCAGACTCCTCTGGCACATGTAAGATTTATCAGGCGGGATTAGTGCAGCGAAACACAGCAAGTTCACATCCAACATAATGAATATATATATTCTTCTTTTTTTTTCAGAAAAATCTAATGAATATCTTTCTAGGGAGCGCTTTTCGGTCCCACCCAAAAAATAAGTCAAGAAGCTTTTTTGGGAAAGATCTTCAAGCGGAGCCAGAGCCGCCAACACATGATGGATGAAATGTTGTTGTTAGTGCGAGTGATGATAGAAAAACAGAACAAGCCCTTGTTATAGTGGCCAAACCCTGCACGGCTTTACATCAACGTGATTGCGACTCTTGACAGGTAGAATATTATTATTATTACGGAGTGCAGATAAACTAAACAGCCGCTCACAGGCGACCGTAGGAACACCAATCCAATAACTATCCAGTCAATGCAGCTTTTAGTCATTTTAAATGAAAAAATAGGGTTGCTTTAATTTATTAGGGTAAAAACAACGTAAGAAGAACCTTTGACATCCACTTCCCTCCACATGCAACGCGCAAAACCCTGCACTCAAGGTGAAAAAAAAATCTAACTTTCACTCTTGTCCTCCTTCAGCTACAGCTTGAAACTCCATCACCAGCCGCCGTGGGGTTTCCATGAGCCTCCATGTAGATTTATACGCGCTTTAAGAGTCCAGTGTTCTCGTCCTGACTGTCCCTCCTTCAGATGGGAGTCCCGCTCAGCGCACTGAGTCCACGCTGCAGGCTGAGTTATGAGGCCTCTGCTCTATTGAGAACTAATCTAGCCTGCTCTGCTGCTCCGAGCCGCCCGGGTCAGTGATGGACGGCCCCGGCTCCTTTTATGATTTTGATGATTTTTTTTTAGAAGAAGATATACACGGGATGTGTTCAGCTGATGGGGCGAAACGTGTTGTTTGAGGACAGCTAATAATAGAATGGATTATCCTTATTGTTAGTGTTATTATGAGAGGAGAGTGAGGGTAAATGTGACACATGCACTGCTCCTCTTCCTGAGAATTACGCGCACATGTGTCCAAACACTAATCAAAGCAGAAGCAGAGGATAGTGCGTGTCTGTGTCTCTCTGCCCACCCAGAAGCGTTGGCATATCAGCCTCTCCAGCGTCACCTTATTATACGACTGGTTACCCCAGCTATAAAAGATAATCCGGCCTGTCCGGTGCAGCGCCGGTGCAGCTCCGGAGCTCATCTGTCCATACCGTATTGACTGTTCATTCGTGCGTAAAGCAGCAGGATAAGGAAGCAGAGGGCCCGACACGTTTCCACACCAAGCATACCGTGTAGCATTTCCCTCCTCAGACATGTTCACACTTTTAGATGGGACAGTTTATTACAGCCTGACTGACACCAGGAGCTTTAAAATGCGACGGAGCAGACAGAAGCACATGTGTGGCGGAGATAATGAGAGCCCTATGATCTATAATGTACCTGCAGTTTAAAACAAAGAGAAAAAAAAGACTAATTTAAAGGTATGTGCTTTTCAGACGGGACACAAGTGCGCATGTCCTGGTTATCTGGAGGTTATCCAAACTGAGCACCTTCTCTGGTGAAACTGAGATTAGATTGTTCTTTTTTTGGATTTATTGGTTCTGCTCTGCTGTTATTTTAATAATAAACCTTCCGAGCTACTTGCTTAAAGCTTCCCAGACGCACCAGAATCATTTACCTTTAACAAGCATCTATAATAAATTGATATGTATTTTTTTTCAGACGAGAAGCTATAAAGCAGCTTTATGTGTTTAACTGGGCTTCTAGCCAAATGATCCAAACTAACCATCATGTCAGTCACTTTCAGACTGTCTTATGGAGGCAATAACATCACCTCACAGAAATACAAAATACAACACAACAGCCCCTTCAGTTTCTGCTAAAACTATCTGAGGAGGTGGTCCAAAAATGTTGAATTTTGCAGCCTATTTTTGGTTTTTTTTTTTTTTTTTTTTTTTTTTTTTTACATTTCACACCGTTATTTTGTCCACTGCTTTCAGGTTAGTAAAAGTGTGTCACTTCAGGAAACTAAGGGGGAACTATATTCAGCATTAGTGTCATTGTTTATCTGTTTTCTGTGTGCATCCTGTGCGTCTTGGCCACTGAGCACCGCTAGCACAGGGATGATACGAGCTAAATATCACAGTAAACTTCGAGAGCAGAAGGTGGGGGCACTTCGGCTCTCTCCGGCTCTTTGTTCTTGTTTTATGGCGGCATTAAAAGCATTTACAATCTCCCTCTTTACGCTCTCTCTCTCCCTCTCCCGCGCCCTATTTCCTGCTTTAATAACTTACTTTGATCCGGGCCGTCTTTGTCCTCACTCCCTTCACAAATGTCCTTATTTTCCTCGAACCCTGCTCCCGGGATGGCGGTCGGATGGTGGCTCAGCTCTCGCGCCGCCGTGGACGTCGACTCCAGGATGTACGTGGTGGTCTCGTGCTGGTGCTGTCCGCCGATTTTGGGTGGGATCTCCCCTCCGAGGTGTCCGAGCTGCGGCTCCAGCTTGACCAGCCCCGTTTGGCCCTGCCCCGGGACGGACTCGGAGCCGCGCGGCGCGCAGTCCAGCCACGAGCGTATGTACCGTGTGTCCGCGGCGGGCACGTGCTGGGCTGGGATGTACGGGTGATAGACGGCGGGGAGGCCACTGGCACCGTGGTGCGGGCTGAACGGGCTCCAGGACGAGGAGAAGACCGGAGGCTTGGGCTGGAAGCTGCAGGATGGATAGGACTCCGGGTGGGGATGCTCCGCCTGCGCAGCGCCGCCGGGCAGCCTCCCGCCCGCGGCCGCTGCGGAGCTGGAACCGGAGTACTGGACGCTGGGGAAGCGAGCCGGGGCTGAGAGTTCATCGCTCTCGTGACTTATGATGGAGTCCACGTAATAGTTGCTCAAAGTCCCAGAAATGGACATTCTCGGACATTATCTGCGAAACGCCGCAAGTTCACTAAAAGGAGAAGAGAGACATTACTGGATTTTCCTCTCTTTCCTTGTCTCTCTCTTTTTCGTCTTCTTCTGTTCTTTGCGAGCTCGCCCCCTCCCTTCCTCTCTCTCTCTCCCTGTCTCTCTCTCTCCTCTAGCCCCCTTCCTTCCAAACAACTTGCTCACTATAGCGAAACAAAGTGCTACAGCCTTCAGCCTCGCACGGTGCGCGGGGGTTTGTCGGGTCTGTGAGAGGCGCAAACTGATTGGCCGGACTTTTTCTTCGAGCCTGAAAAAGCGTCAATGGAGCGTAAATCAATCCCGCACACGCGCCCCCCTCCCTATCCTCTCTCTCTGCCTCTCTCTCTCCGTGTCTCTGTCTCTCTAATAGATTGCCTCCTTCTAAATAAATTGTCTTGTTTATATGCAATATGCAAAATGAACACTTCGTGCGTATATCTAGTCTGCGTATCTATGGCTGCTGTCAGGCTGGAATTATAGAAAAGCGTTAAATTATGTGTCGTCTGGACAGTATGTATGAAATGCAAAGTTGAGACAATGGCTGACAAATAAGTGGTGCCATTATTTTTTATGTATTTATCTTTTTTTTTACCTAAGCAACATAGATGCACGTGTATTTCACTTTGAAGCTGGAAAAAAACGAATAGCCGAGAGAACATCCAGTCTTGCTGAATTGTGCACAAGCAATCACTTAAATCAATCTCAGCATCGGGGAGTCTGCATTTAAAACACTATAAGCACCAATAGTCCAACACTTAAGGCGAGTCAACAGCAGAGATATTTTCCTTCCAAGATAAGATAGATGGTAAAACTCGCACCCAGGTATGTTTAATTATTCACCCGCTTTCTGGGTCCACTTGGAAGCTTTTCTCTGAGCTGTAGAGCCGCCCGACACTGCTTTTATTGGCAGATTAACAGTCATTTTTGTTAACGAGCGCCATTAAATCGGGTCCTGCGTGGTTATGCTGCTTGTCTTTACAGCGCAAACTACTTCAACTACTTTTTTGGGGTCCGTTTAATACCATAATAAAATCGTACATCAGGGCGGCTGCTCTGCTTTTATAGGGCTGATATATGGCCTGTGGTGGTGCGGACCGTAAACGCGGCCGAGTCTGCTGCAGCCTTCCTGCCGGTCGGCTGAAGGGCGCTTCTCACTCATCGGTCAGGCTGCCAGGAGCGAACACAGCTCGGACCGGAGCTCGGTGGAGGCACCGGGGGAGGCTGGAAGCACGGATTTGTGTCCGCTTGTACTCGCTCAGCAATGTTTGAGGGATAAAATCACGCTTTTAATGAGGAGACTGGAGAGTCAGCATCACTCTGGACTGCTCAGACATTTGACTTCCATCTGACCTTTGTCAAAGTCACCGGGATCGTAAGTCTTTATATTTCTTTATAATTATCACAGACGTGGAGTCCTGGACTCTTTGGAGATGGCAGGCTGCTAGTCGGGGCTATAAATCCTATCTGTGCGCCGCATATTCAGCCAAAACCGTTATTTACGACGATTAAATATGAACTACACATTGCTTATGGGGTTAACGTGGTTATTTACGAGGCTGAAGGTGGACCGTAGCGCAGCTCTCAGATCTGCTGAGGAGAATGATTTGGACCGCAGAGGCTGATTGAGCGGCTGGTGCGTGTTCATTTCAGGAGCAGCAACACAAACCCAAACCAAGAATCCTTTAAACATCAGTTGCGACTCTGGCGCCCAGCTTTGGCCTTTGAGCTTGAATTCACCGCATTCCTCTGTTCTTCCGTCTGAAAGAACCTATTTCCAGCTCATCTGGAGAGCTTCCGTTGAATTACAGCGACTCAGTGAGAAGCCAGACTGAAAACTCTAAACTTCACTGAAGGCTGATGTGTTGGATGCGGAATCAGGTTCTGTTTAAATTTGCACCTTGGGATGTAAATTGTGGCCCGAATTGGCTCAATCCGCAACAAAACGATTAAATACATAATAATGTATTATTTGTGTACTTTGTAGTTCTGGAGAGTCTCAGTTTAGTGAAATAAAAAATGTTAAATTTAGTGCCTCAACCTCCTGCGTATTCATTTTTAACGCAGTTGTTTTTTTTAAACATCAGACTCCTAAACCTGCTCTTTGCGCAGTGTTTCCGACATGTTTAGAGGACAAACCTACTTTGTTTTGCACTCATAGATACTCGGGATATTTTTCAGTCAAAATGGCCTCTGCTCAGACCGCAGGCTGTGGGAATTTTAATTTTCGGAGGGCCTCCGCCCTGCAGGCCAGGCTGCCAACCAGACAGCGCGTTAATTGGAGACACTGGCGCTGAGAAGCTTGAAAACATTATCTGCAAACCACCTTCATTTTCTACACGTTGCCTCAGTGGTGTGACACAAGACGTTTGAGACAAAGAGCCCTCCTTTTCCACACGCACATATTCACGATAAGTGCTAACGATGAGAAACGCGTGGGGTTCCATCAGAAAACACAACACTGTGAGTTTTGTTCCACTTAAATTTGGCCACAAATTTAAAAAAAAGCACAATATCATAAAGTTAAAGCATTTTTTCCGTCAGACAAATCACATTTTACGCGCAAGAATCAGGACAGAAAACGACGCTTTGCTGCTTGTAAAGAGTACTGAGGATTAAATGCAGCTTCCACTTCACTCTGTTTTATATCCTGCCATGATTTAAAGCCTTATAGGGAAATTCAAAGTTCTCTCATGTTCATTAAAGTGACTGTTTTCCAGCTTGAAGCGGTGACCAAACCAATCCACACAGGCAGTGTTAGGTTTACAGGCTAGCAGTAAAGGTATTTACAGTACAATAAATGGCACTTACAGCATCTCCTTCTCTTTTCTAGCACTGGACTCAATATGAATCCCCTCATAAGAAGTCATTGAACGACCATAAAACGAGCTGGATCATTAAAAAGAATAATTCAAGCAACTAAGTGAACTCCTCATAGAGAATAGTTAACATTCCAGCCTTGCACGGTTTTTTCCTTCACGGATTTTAAATTACGGAGGCAACCCTGTCAGAGCAGCGAGGCCGCTATCTCTGCTGATTTGAAATAGTGACTTGTATTCTAGGTGGTAATTTGCTTTTCCTGGAGCGAAAGCTTTCATTTCCACTAACGGACCTGGATTTAGAAGGCATAAATTTAGAATTTCTAATTAGGTCTATGCTTATCCCACACTCACGGCTTATTTTGTTTTGGAGGTGATATATTGTCTTGGGGTGCAGCACGCCCTGTACAGAAAAACTCCTCACACAAGGATCAGTTAGAAATCTTATTTTATCTCGAAAATTTTTTGCCCTTTTATTATTGTTTAGTATTTTGTTGCAGAAAGAGCCATAAAAAGTAAGAAACAACACATGCGTAAATGTTCCAGGACAGACTCGGATCGGATATCTCCAACTGCCCTTGATGGGATTTTAAAAATATATATAATATATATTTTATTTAAATTCAGAAAGTGGGTCAACTAAATATGAACACATTTTTAAAATAGCTAATTAAGATGCAGTCATTTAGATCAAAACCATTTTATTATTGTGAGGAAGATTATTTCAAATTCAGGCAAGTGTTTGAAATGTTTTGTTACCAAAAAATATGTGTATTAAACCAGGCGCTGCTTTTGAAAAGTTATATTAAATGATAAATATCAGACAAATCGACTTTTAACTTTTCAGAATATAAAAATTAGTGTTTAGGAGACACAATCGAAACCGTGTTTTTGGCTACATGGCGTTTTAAACTCTGGTTATTGTCGTGCGTAAAAACTGCTCTTCCATTGTTTAATAGTCAAAGTTTTTTTTTTTACAGGAACTAGCTTTTTATTTATCATATGGAAAATATTAAATATATATATATTAAATATATATATATATATATATATATATATATATATATATATATATATATATATATATATATATATATATATATATATGTATATATATATATATATATATATATATATATATATATATATATATATATATGTATATATATATATATATATATATATATATATATATTCTTTTCACATAAAATCAGGGAGATGACGTTAATAGTAGGTGAAATAGATCTGCTGGCCAGTTAAATATATTTATATTTTATACAATGCAGGAGAGAAGTTTGAGAAGAGCGCATCCTATTTTAATGTAATAGTATTTAACACATAGGTAAGATGGCATATGTAGTGTAATTTTAACCAAACACTAACTTAAATATAAAGCATTATTTAAAAATATATATACATACATTCGGCTCATTACAACATATTGAAGATAGGATGTATGGACTGAAATCAAAATATGTTTTCTGTGTAATAATCTGATCAGTGACTAAAGTTTCTGGTTAATATGCCGTCAAATGACTAATTGTGTTCCTTCAAATATATGAATTCTTGCTTAATGCTGGCCAGTATTTACCACAACACCAACTGCGCTCTAATAAAACAGTCATTTAACACTTACTAATATGATTTGCAGTGACTGATTTAGGCATCATATTCTGATGAAAAGGCACTGGGTGTTACCTTCCAATAAAAGCTATCGAGTATGATAACCTGTGTGATTGATACAAGCTATATATTTTAATAACGGCCCCATGCCTGAGCCTCATTCATCATGTACAGCATCATATTTCTCAGCTGAAAAGCTTGAAGAGGCTCCAGGCATTCTCCCCGAGCCTCTTTACAGCTCAGATGGTAAAGTTGTCTTTGTAAATGAAGTCAGTGGAGAGTTATTAAAGGCCGATCCTCGACAGAAGGGGAAAGGAGAAACGGATCGTGATGTGGGACACACATCTCACCAGCATGTCCAGCTGCTGTGGACTCTCTTTGTGTGTGTGTGTGTGTGTGTGTGTGTGTGTGTGTGTGTGTGTGTGTGTGTGTGTGTGTGTGTGTGTGTGTGTGTGTGTGTGTGTGTGTGTGTGTGTGTGTGTGTGTGTGTGTGTGTGTGTGTGTGTGTGTGTGTGTGTGTGTCCTTCTTGAATACCATCTTTTGCATCATCTTGCTTCAATGAAAACCTGCTTCATTAAAAACCCTGTTGGAAAAGTTCTTTTATGTGTCCTTCTCATCCAGCAAAGTATGGAAGTAACCACTAACATATGCCTGAGATAGCTGTTCTTCTGCTGCAGTATTCCCCTGTTAGGCAGAGACATGCAAAGGTCCAGCATTATGTGTGCTTTAGAGGCTTTTTTAAGTCAGTATGTGCTTTTGGAACATAATGTGCTCCATATGTAAAGATAATTTATTTGTTACTGAGGAAAATAAAGAGAAGATACACTCGTAAATTTAAAAATATAAAATAGATTCTGATTCTGCTGAGATGAATTCTTGTCATTTTATATGTTCAGAAGCTGCTCAATGGATCAGAGTTTCTAATTTAGGGACTGTATGGAAATTATCAGCAGGGGGAAGGATGGTAAATGTTACCATGTTTTTGTTATTTACCAAAAAAACAAAATAAAAATCTTCATCCCCATTCTCATAAACTGATGGTCTCTTCAGGTACAAATTTGGCCCAAACTGAAACCTTTCCACTGGGATCGACAGAATAGTTTTAAAAATATGAGCAGGACCAATTAATGAAATAAAAATACAGATGAAGTGTGTATAAATAATGTCACTGCAAGTCACCTTTTGCAAAAAGTAGTTCCCATAAGGACGAGTCTTAGTGTTTACTGAGTATTATTAAAGTAGTTTTTGATTAAACAATAACTAAATAGTTTGTCCTGATATCAGTCACCTCAGCTGTGTGTTCATGTAAAACAACGGCTGGAGAAAATCTGTAAAGAGCCTGAAAATAATTAAGATGCATTTACAATCAAGGATGAACTGGTTATAATTTGGTGGTATAAAGTCAAATTTTAAGGCTATTGGTCACCTTGAGTGTTGTAAAGTGCTGTTTAAATAAATTTTGATTCATTGATTGATTGATTGATTGATTGATTGATTGATTGATTGATTGATTGATATTGTGACCTAAACATAACACAAGATTTTATATGTTAAATATGAAGAGAAAAAATATAAATTAATGCATAATAATAATAATAATAATAATAATAATAATAATAATAATAATAATAATAATAATAATAATAATAATAATATAAAAATGATGATGTAATGAAACTTTATATCCAAATGGTCAAAGACACAGATATGAACTGACTGGTTGGTGAAGTCACACAACTTTTTTCCAGTTGATTTTGCTAGAGAAAGTTTTAATTCTACTCTAAGTGTCTGGGAAATCTCTATTTTTTTCCTTGTAAAAAAAAAAAAAAAAAAAAGCATTTTATTTCAGCCGTCCCCTGTGAGATTTACTACATAAGTAAAGAGGATTGAATAGTTCCATCAGTGAGATGGCTTCCATGTGTCAGGAAGTATAAAAATATGTTTTTGCCACACAAGCTGAGAACAACAATCCTGCTTCTGTATCCGAGCTTTATTTTACCATCAGTCAGACGTACTCATCAGCAGCAGATCAGGAATGAATGTGATCTTCAGCATTTTACTCCGATCACTCCTTTACTCTGCATCAGAATAGGCTAATAAACAAAAATGTTGCTTCCTGCTTGACATTTATTGCAGCATCCAGGTACTTATTTCCACCAGAAACCACATTTTAATATTATTCCATCCAGCTACAATCACTGATATCTGAAAGCGTTTTTTTTGTGGTTTTTGCACATCCCATCCTCCATACATGACAGCTACATCAAAAACCTGATAGGAGTCCAGTAGGTGTGTCAAATGAAATAAACACACTCTACTAGTTTAATGTTTAGTTCTTCCAGAAATGTGTTCTTTTGTTCTTTTTATTTTAATTAACAGGCTGCCTGCTTTGAGTCGTGTTTCATTTCTTACTTTTTTGGCTTCTTCTGCTGGTTTTGTCCCAAGTGAAAGATTTCACACTTCATTTGTGGCCTCAACATGTCTGAGCTCTCTAATGTCGGCCTCAGAGTGACGTATTTATCCTCGGATCCTCAGTTTACTGTGACATCACTGACTGAGAGCTTAATTCAGGTTCCTAATCAGGGCTGCACTGGTAGATAAAATGTCCATTAAGGATTTTAACTATTTAATTTGCCTACTTGCACCATCTCTAAACTTTTTTTTTCATCTAAGGAGAGAGCTGTTTTATTATGTTTCCTACTTCTAGTTGTTTATCCGTTTACTAAAAGTCACATTAGTAAAGATGAGAGTGGTAACTGGTTGTATCGGCTGTCTTTTCAGTTTATGCCTCTACAACCCACAGTAGATCGGACTAATTTATCAAAGTAATGCCTTGGACATGGAGACCAGATGCAACATTTTGCTGCTGAGCCACCTCTGATACTGTAAAATTAATTCATTTGCAAAGTAGAAAATGCAACAACAAAAAAAAGACATTTCTCAAAAGCACAAAGAACTTATTTTTACCCAGTGAATTATTGCATCAAAAACACATTCAGCTTTGTTTCTAGTTTATCAAACATGTTAGTGACAGTTGGTCAAATGATCCAAACCTGTTTGAACAAATAAAACCTTATCAGTTGCATGAACAAAATCATTTAAGTCAATATTTTTCAACAGACAAAAGCTTCTCAGGGAATTTAGTTGTACATAGTTGTATCATCTCCTTTCCTGAAAGAATCTGAATAGTACTCATCTTCTTATCTAACTTGTTTGTGCCAGAGCAGAAGCTGTGTGGTTTGGAGAAACATGGTCCTCGTGGTTTAGTACTAAAAATGTCTGAGATCTGCTGTTGGTGCTTCATGCTGTCATCTGAACAAAGCTGTGATGATCAACAGAAGCATCGGAAGGAAGAGAAATGATGACGAGCTTCTAAAGTAGCCAAACAGACGCAAGCTGAGATCCAAAATAGACAGTATTTTTATATTAAAGGACAGTAGTTGGTGTGGAGAAAAACAGCAAAAATCCCAGTTTAAGCTGAACTGCTGGCCAGTTTTATGTTCAGTTTATCCACAATTGTTTGAAAATGACCAAATATAGAAACCTTTTTGATGCACCAGTGCAAATGGTAGAAGAATAAAACTATATTTTATGTAGCTGGACTGAACCTGGTCATTTCCCTTGATTGGTTATACGTCACAAATAAAACTCCTTTAACTTAACATCTGTAAACAAAACAAAAACGTATCAACAAAGTTTTCTGTTAGAGTTTGTGTTCTTCTAAGTTTAACTCCAAGATTTTAAATACTTTCATTTTCTGCAAATGAATATCTACTCCAAAGGTCTCACTAATAATCATTATCAGCCATAAAAACCCACAAAACACCCCTCTATACTGGACCACACTTAATACAGTCTGGTTCCCCCTTCTATAAATCTACTTGGAATCTTCCACTTCCTGTTTGTCAAAGTGGCCTTCTACCTGGACAGGTTTTGTTGGAGCTCATGCAACAAACATTTTGGGTAACTGCACTTTAATATGGATGGATGACACTGAATTAGAGTCTGTTTTAATGAGACTGAGTTAAGATGTATAGCTCTGTCATTAAATAGTAAATTATTTCTCTGAATTCACAGAGAAAAGTCTGAAATGTTTGCTAGGTTAGCGTCCCACATGTTCTTTGGCTCAGCTAAAGCTAACTCTCTCCAACTTGTGGATCTCTTGAGTTGCTTGTTGTTAAAATATCTTGCTAGAGGTGCTGAAGCTCAGAAAGTCTGAGATGTTTGTTCAAAATCAGCTCATTCTCAAGTCTGATCTGAACTGTCCTCTTTTGTTTGAACTTTCCCTAAACTTAGGAGTTAATGACAGAGCAGCACATCCAGACTCAGTCTCATTTATGTAGAGATTAAACTTGAGTGTCATTCATTGATGTTAAAGTGCAGTTTTTCAAATGTTTGTTGCACATGCTCCCGACCAAACCAGTCCAGGTGGAAGACGATGTGAAGAGAAAGCTCCAGAGGATGAATATCACACATTTACGTTGGAAATAAATGTCCTTTAATTAGATGTTGTCATGCAAAAGTTGGATTTCCCTTTAATGATGTTCAAATCTTTGTTGAGTGTTTTGTTGATGTTGGTTTCTAAATGTTTTCTGACACTCGGCCCCAAAGATTAAAACCTTCTACGGCTCACAAGCTGCAACAATTCACACATTATCAACTATCTTTGTGACTAAACTAAGATAAAACGTGAAAAACTGTCTGATTTCTGCATCATGAATGTAAATCTTTTTGGTTTTTATGACAGTAAACTGAATATATTTGGGTTTGACATTTTATAAACCAAAACAAGAAATTAATTACTGGAGAAAACAATCAACAGATTAATGGACAAAGAAAATGTGTTTTCCAACATATATGGCTGAATTACTCCAACATTACAAGATACATACAAATTTAATTCAATTTTATTTATATAACGCCAGTTACAGGTTAAATTGTCTCAAGACACTTTATTTTTATATTTTTTGTCATATTTAAAATATGACAAAGTAAGAAATGTAAACGTCTTGACTAATCCAATTTATTATTTGGTTTTTAAGAGACTAATTGGCAACTAAAATAACTTTCTCCACTAAAATTAATAAACATGAGGTCAAATAGAAGGAACAGTTTTAAATACTGCAGTCCCACGATGACAAGAATAAAATTTGTCAACAAAAACTAAATCTGCTGGTGGATTCCATTAAAGTCCTAATAAATGATAATAAAGTGTGATACTAAAGGTTTGTGGTGCTAAAAATGTCAAAGTAAAGATATGAAGTTGAACATGTGGATGGAGGTTGATAAAAGTTGACCTCCCTTCATTTCTCTGGAGCGACTCCATGGATTTTATGGATGGTGGTTAAAGACCTGCTCTTCTAGTCGTCTTCCTTCTAGTCACTGTAAAAAGTCAGTCCATCCTGGCCGACTTCAACACCTCTTCATGACAACTTGTTCTGCCTCCGACCTGGTGGAAACTCCAGAAACTCAGCAAAACCTGTCGAGACTCGAAGAACTCGTGGAGACTCGAAGAACTCGTCAGGCGGGGGAAGGTGTGGTGGGTGGTGGGGGGAGGTGGGGGAGTAGAGGGGGGAGGCCGCCACCCACCTCCCCACCTACTCTCCGCCCTGACTCCACCCAGACTCCGCCTTGGCTCCACCCATGTGGTCACTTCACCAACTACGATGTCAAAGGGACGACGAATTTATTTCTTTGTATCTGATCTGTAGCTCAGTGAGTTAAGGATTTGCCTATGGAGCTGCAGGTCGCTGGTTCAAGACCAGACCCTTCTTAAATTTTCATCAAAATCCTGACAAAGACAAAGAAAGAAAACTGCCAGTGGCGGGTCTTGAACCTGCGACCTTCCACTTGGTAGTCTGTCTTCTTATCCCCTGAGCTATTCGCTCAGATACTATTTCTTCTTTTTTTTGCGCATTTATCATCTATTTTTTGTCATTTTCGAGTTTTTTTTTTTAACTCGAGTCTCGACTCGACCGTTTTTCTCAGGAGGCTGGACTTCAGCCTTTGTGCTGGAGGGTGGAACCCTCAGTTCCAAGACTTTCCAAAGCCTCCACACCTCCCGAGTCCTCAGGACCTGAGCTTTCACACAGTCTGAGGGCTGAAATTTTCTAAGTCCCACAGTAGTTCTCTGTTAGATTGAACCTTTAGACAGTCCAAGGACTGAAATCCTCTAAGTTCCTGAGTAGTTCTCTGTTAGTTTGAACCTTCAGACAGTCTGAGGGCTGAAATTTTCTAAGTCCCACAGTAGTTCTCTGTTAGATTGAACCTTCAGACAGTCCAAGGACTGAAATCCTCTAAGTTCCTGAGTAGTTCTCTGTTAGTTTGAACCTTCAGACAGTCTCAGGGCTGAAGTTTTAAAAGTTTCTCAGTACTTCTCTGTTAGTTTGAACCTTCAGACAGTCCAAGGACTGAAATTTTAAAAGTTTCTCAGTTCTTCTCTCTTAGTTTGAACTTTCTGGTTAACAGAAGCCTTAAAACTTGTGACCATGAGTCTTGATTTCACATTTAGACCATCCATCTGAGTTCTTCTCAGACCTTCACCTGTGGGTTTTTTAGAAATCCTCAACAAACTTTGATTCTCTTCACTGAACAGTAAAGTTTATGGAGATCAGAAGGTAACATTAGTTTGATCAATGCCTTCAACTACTAGTAGACTTTATCTGGAAAGCAGTTTTCTGAAATGAGTTCTTAGTAAATCTGTCCACAATCAAACCAAGAACATAGAAAGAGGAAATGTTTGAAGAAACAACTTGTTTTCATTTCAGACTAGAAAACGCTTTAAGACTTTTATCTGTTTTTGCTCTTTTTGATCGTTTTATTGTCTCTTCTGTTTAATTTGATCTTCTAAAGTGTAACTGGTGTCTTTTCAAATGTTTTGTCTTTAGTTTGATTCTTCTTAAATGTTTAGTTTTGCTCTTTTCTCACCTTTTATTCTTTTCTAATGTCTGATTTGATTTCCAAATGTTTTGTCTTTTTAATGTTTAATTGTTGCTTTTTTAAATGTTTTATCGGCTTGTTTGAAAAATGTCCTTTTCTTTCCCAGTGTTTAATTTTTCGATTAAATCTTCAAGGTTTTTCTTTTCAAATGTTTTAGCACCTTTTAATGTTTCATTTTCTTTTTAAATGCTTCATTGTGTTTTCTGTTTAATTGCTATTTAAAGTTTTGCCTTTACTATTTAATTTTCTAATTAAACATTTAATTTTTTAATTGAATGTTTTATCTTTTTAAAGGTTTAATAATCTAATTAAATATGTTGTATTTTTAAAAATGTTTAATATTCTTCTTGTTTAATTGTACTTTTTAAATGTTTAATTATCTAAAATATTTAATCTTTAATGTTTAATATTTTTGTTTAAAAAATTTGGTTAATTTCATAATTACTTGTTTTGTATCTTCCATTTAATTATCTAATTAAATATTTTGTCTGTTTAATTTAATTTAATTGTATTTAATGTTGAAGTTTTATTGTATTACATTTTTTCCCCTTTTATTTAATTGTTTTTTTAACGTAGTGTATTTCTTTAATCTTTTTTTCTGTCAAGATTTTAACCCCAACCTTAAAAATGAAGCAAACCCTTAAATTACAATGAAAATACTTCTGTTGTCACAATCATGAGTTAGTCAATTATTCAGTTTATCAATTCAACTTTATTTGTTTAGCACCTTTTACACAGATGACAAAACTAAACAAGCAAAGAGGAAAAAAAAACTATGCTAAAACTATGATTAAAACTTAAAAAAGATTTAACATGGTAATAAAATATGTTGTGTCCAGGGGATGGAGGGAGTTTATTGAAGTCTTCTTGGACTCACATGGGAAATCATTTAAAACATAAACTTGATATTCAGTCCAAGGAAACTGGAAACTGCAGAGCAACAGAAGAACCAACAATATCTACTGTTTTCTCCTTTAATGAATCGACTCTTCTTGTGCTTTCAGACTAAAGAACTACAGACTCTTCACAACCTGCTCAAACTCTTGGTACAGGACCTCACCACACAGGTCAAGAAGGTTTCCGTCTCATTTCTACTCTGAAGCTCACCTTCTCCTGCTCAAACTGCTGACAAATGTTTCTGCTGCTCTAAAGTCTGGTCTCCAGAACTTCCTAAAAACTCTCAAAGTCTCTTCTGCTGCAGGTTGCTTTGTAGAACTGTTCCAGAAAACCTCACTAAATCACATGGAGGGGCCTCAAGATAGTCATCCAAATGAAACTGTACAAAAACCAAACTAGCACAATCCAAACACTAAAGTCTCCTGCAGCCTACCAGAGAACCTCTGAGAACAGAGAATCAGGACAGGAACTCTTACCTTCTGGACAACCAACGTTGCTTCTCAAACAAGAATACAGAATGTGTCTGACCAGAAACCTCTGAAGACTCACTACAGCCAACACAAAGACACAACTCAGCTGTACCAAATCCACTAATCACTGCACACATTAGAACCATGTGCTAACTGTGGCTAAAGAACCACATTTACCAAGACAACTATCCAGTACAAAGCCCTAAAACACACCAAGAAACACATTAAAGACTATTTTACTGCTGGAAGCTGCAAGCCAACACCTAAAGAACACACTAAAGCAACGGAAACAAACCCGGTTCTGTGGTGAAGAGAAGCAGAGGAAATGTTTGTCTGCAGCTAAATAAAGCAGGAAGACACTGAGCTGCTCAGGTGTTCCTGATAACACCAAGCAGCCACCTGGACAGCCAATAGGAACACAGCCACCTGGACAGCCAATAGGAACACAGCTTCCTGGAAGTCCAGAGGGCTGGGTTAGTCAAGGAAATTTAATTTAAAGTTGAAGCAGAAAGTTAACAAAGAAAGTTGAAAACCACCTTCTGATCCCTGAAATCTCTGAGTTTTCACACAAAGAACACCTGAACATGTCAAACTGGTTCCATAGTAGAACCCTCATTGTAAAAACATCATAGTATGGTGTGTTGCTCAAAAAACATTAGGACCCGGCTGTCAGGGGACAAACATGTAAGAAACATGAGAACAGAGAGAACCCAACCAGTAGGTCACAGTTTATCATCATCTAATCATCTCCTGAAGTCCATATGGTGAGAGACATCAGTATCTGGTTGTTAATTTACCAGAGGATGCTTATAATCATGCTGCTGTGGTCTGTACTCTACAGTATTTTAGAGACTCAATAAATGCCTAAGTTGTTTTTTTTTAAATGCTTTTTAGTTTTTAATAAACATTTAACAGTCTATATGTAATCAATAAATGGCCTTTGCCTATCTTAAGAAAAATTCACTCAGAACTCTGATATGTTAACAGTACTAAATAAATCAATAAATACATGCATACACACATAAATAAGTTTATACATTAACTGTGTTAAGATGAGATTTAGATTTTAAAAAAGTTGTTTACGTTTTTGCAGAATCCAGTATTGCTCACTGGTTGGTCGTTACATTTTGTTAGTTTGATTTCACTGTTTAAAATGATGCCACCTCTTTTCAGACAGAACCTGTGATAATAAAACAATACAAAATTTTTATTTCCATGTTAATAAAACACTTAAATCTTTAAGTATGGCTAAATGCTTTTTTCAAAATTAAATATATCACTCCTTAGGTGGTAGTGGCCCCAAGTTCCGTAAAGTTGGAAAGATATTCACAGATTCAGACTTCCAGCATCAATAACTCATTAGATATAGGTTGTCAAAACATAAACGATGCCTCTTTCCCATTGTTGCAAGGCAGACAATGTGCTACAAGCCCAGTTTTATCAAAAGTAGCTGTCTTTCAAGCTACAGGAATAACATTGGTGTCTATGGAGTGAACAGGGTCCGTCTGCAATTTGCAAAACCGCTGCAACAGTAAAGAGAGACAAATATTCAATAACTTCACTCTTATACATTGTAGTGTCACTAAAATCACTGCAGCCTTCAACTGGCTCCTGTTGACAAAGTGTTTTAACAGAAATGTAAATGCTGTAATTTGATTCTTTTAATGAACCATGTAACTTGAATGGATGTGATGCTGGTGTGACCACAGTGCACATGTCTGATGTTGCTCACAGTGGTCCAAGGAACGCTCAGGGAGTTTGTGTGTTTGCTTCTTTTATTCATGTGCTAACATAACTGCAGGGTTTTCTAATCATCAATGAGCCTTTCAACACCATTAGCTAACACAATGTAGCATTAGAACACAGGAGTGATGGTTGCTGGAAATGTTCCTCTGTACCCCTATGGAGATATTCCATTAAAAATCAGCTGTTTTCAGCTACAATAGTCATTTACCACATTAACAATGTCTACACTGGATTTATCATTCATTTAATGTTATCTTCATTGAAAAAACTGCTTTTCTTTCAAAAATAAGGACATTTCTTAATGACCCCAAACTTTTGAAGGGTAGTGTAAGGCAGATCTTGTAGATTTTCCTTGTTCACTTTATCTGCAGATTTGGGTGTTAGATTTAAAACAACAACAACAACAAAACATCCATTTCTCTGTTAGTTAGCTATACCAACTTATTCTGTACTGGGTTATGCAGGGATAGAGTCTGTCCCAGTTGACACTAGACTAGAGGTGATTCAGAATCTCCTGTTAATCTACCATGCGTGTCTTTGGACTGTGATTAGACTGGAGAACCATTCAAAGGGAGAACATGGAAACTCTACAACAGCCAACCAGCAGGTTCAAATCCAGAAGCGAGTGGAGGCGACGGAGCTAACCACAGCACCGCCGTGCCGCCCACTTCTACAAAACACATGATTAAATTATAAAATATGATGTTTGGTAAGGATTTTACTAACACAACAGTATATGAACTTAGCAACCAGCAAATATAAAAAGGCTTCTCTCACATAATGGAACAACAAAATAATACATGCATGCTGATATGGTGTTCATATTCTGGCATGCAAGGGAGTGTTTTTATGTTATAGGAATTTAATCTGTCCTCCATTACTTCCAGGGTTATTTAAATCAGGGGTGTCCAACATGCGGCCCGCGGGCCAAAAGCGGCCCTCCAGAGGGTCCAATCCGGCCCTCAAAGTATAAAAATTCCAGAGAAGACATTAACTGCAGATTGTAAATTAGTAAAACTATACATTTAGAATAATTTCTAGATCATGACAAGTTGTTTTGATCAGAAAGTAAAATACTAGATTGTTCATTGTTCTTTTGTCATGTCATTTCCGTCATATTTTGTCTTGTTTTTGTTGTTTTTGTCTTTTTCGTCTGGCTTTTGTCATTTGTCTCATGTTTTTGTCATTTTGTTTCTTATTTTCAACGTTTTGTGTTTCCTTTTTGTCTCTTGTGTCTTTTGTCTTACTTTTGTCATTTTGTGTTTTGCTTTAGTCGTCGTTTTGGGGTTTTTTTGCCTCGTTTTTGTCGTTCGTCCATTTTTTTGTCACTGGAACTTTTTTGTCTAATTTTTTGTCTCTTTTTTGTTTTGTGTTGTTTGTCTCATATTTTGTTGTTTTGTGTCTTGTTTTTGTAATATTTTGTCTCATTTTTGTTGGATTTTGTCAGACTTTTGTTGTTTTGATAAGATAAGATAAAGTTCTTTATTTCTCCCCACTCCAGGGGAAATTTACATTGTTACAGCAGCTTTATTTACAATATATACAAGGGTGGCAAAATTTTTTAACAGAAAAAATAAAAATAAAGTTTAAAAGTGCAGAGATGTGCAGTGCAAGAATCATAAGATCATAAAGTGAAATCTTCTATGGTTCAGTTCCAGATGACTAAATGTTGTGTTCCTTTGTCAACACTGTGATCTGGAAGTTGTAATGTGGAAATGATAAACTGAGGCTGAATGTTGCTGAAACTGAGCTTATTTTTTATAAGAAATTTCAGTTTTTTCATGATGAGTTTGACACCCCTAAATTTAAAGGGTAATTCCAGCTATTTTGTGGTTCACTTACTTAAAGCTGTGATATGTGAGAAAGACATTTAAAACATGGTTAAAATTAAGACATCCGGACTTCTGCTTCAAAATACAAGATGCTACATTTTCCATAACTCAGATGCATCTTTAACCAGATACTTAACGTCATTCAAACTCTGCAGCTCCACAGTTTTACTTTTAAAACTTTGCTTTATAAGTGACAGGCTGAGTAGTGTAGTGCAGTGTCCCTTTATGTCCAATTCCTCTCTGTCCTTTAAAGTTTTAAATTGTGCAAAAAGGACATCATATGTTGCTCATTTCCTGTTTAAATTAAAGCTTACATTTAGTACTTTATCCTTAAATAATAAGCCTGGAGGCCATGTTTACTACTACAACCAGCTTGACATTAATCATTTCCTTCCCCAAAATTCTTTATAAAATCTAATGTGAGTTAATACAGCTGTCATCAGAAAATGTACTTCAAGATCAGAAAGCATGACCTGATAATATTTGTCAATTACTAAATGAATGCTCAGTATGATCAGCCTGACGAATCAGATTATTCTCTCCTTTATCTGAAGCAGGAACTCATGATTACCAGCTCTGATGTTGATACTAATAAACTTATCTTCATTCACCGAGGTACAGATTAAACATTAGTGGATTTCAATAAAATGGCCCATGAGTTTTTACAGCGAGCTGCTTCATTTACAGTCTGGATGTCAACAACAATCTCCACTGTGTGTTTCTTGTGATGTTGAGAGAATGCAGGGCTTGTTGGGGCTGTTGCACCAGCGCCAGTTCGCAGCCAGACAGTGAACTGTGACTGCTAAATGTTAATGTGCTATTAAATGCACTGCAAATTATACAGAAACCCTCCGCCACTGACACTGGAGAGTAAGAGAGGGAACAGATTTACAGCCTCATGGCAGCATGTTGAACTTCATAAAACATATTATGTTTGAAAATGAACACGGCCAGCGTTTATCATCTGAGTACTAGAGCGGCTGCCTGGCTAGGAGCAGGGAAGGCCAGTTCCATCTGACCCTCCTCTGACACACAGACACAGAGAGACGTACCATCGTTTGTTTAATTTTTCTGATGACCAAAGTTTTCCTGTAAAGAGACAAATCCTGCATCAGTGAAAG
Source organism: Amphiprion ocellaris (assembly GCF_022539595.1). Taxonomy (NCBI): domain Eukaryota; kingdom Metazoa; phylum Chordata; class Actinopteri; family Pomacentridae; genus Amphiprion; species Amphiprion ocellaris. Next base: position 1,037,232 of record NC_072784.1, on the reverse strand, counting down.
CAGATTTTAAACACACTTAACTGTTAGCCTAAGCCAAGCAGTGGACTCCAGGAGCCGTTAAATTTACCGTGTTTACACAGTCCAAATGACAAGTTCACAGCAGAGAGAGAGAGCTGCTGCATTTGGCTTTGATCACTGCACGGCCTGCAGACCTGGGTGGAAGAAATACACCTATCTGTCTCTTAAGAATAAGAGGAAATACTCCAAAATGTGCAGAGATGTTTTAATCAGGACCTGTCTTTGTGCTTAAGCACCTGATTGGCTGCATGGATGAAGTATTGGTCACTTCATTGTTGACTCACCCTCTGCTGATGAGCTCAGGCATCTCTAACAGTAGCTGAGGTCATTCTGAAGGCATGAGTTGTCATTTTAGGCTAATGAGTACAGAGCAGGATGCAGGACGTGGTTAGCTCAGCTTTGACAGTAACCATGTGTGTGTCAATGTGCATGCCATGTGTAAAGATCTGCATAAAGGAATGATAGAAAGCCTTATATTCATTAAGGGTGGGTGTAATAAACTTGTGCACTCTTAATAAATACAAACAAAACAGTTCCTCGTACCTAATAGCTGCAAATAGTTTTCCATCCATCCATCCATTATCTATACACCGCTTAATCCTCACTAGGGTCATGGGGGGGCTGGAGTCTATCCCAGCTGACTCGGGCGAAGGCAGGGGACACCCTAGACAGGTCGCCAGTCTGTCGCAGGGTCACATACAAAGACGAACAAGCACTCTCACATTCACACCTACGGGCAATTTAGAATGATCAATTAACCTCAGCATATTTTTGGACTGTGGGAGGAAGCCGGAGTACCCGGAGAAAACCCACGCATGCACAGGGAGAACATGCAAACTCCATGCAGAAAGATCCCGGGAAAGCCGGGACGTGAACCAGGGACCTTCTTGCTGCAAGGCTAAAGTGCTAACCACTACGCCACTGTGCAGCCCGCAAATAGTTTTCATTTTGCAATATTTTACTATCATGCAAACAAATGAAATAGACCCTTGTGTGCATAAATGTCACTTATTTTCACCCTTTATGTAGTTTTAGGTTTTTAAAATCATCTTGTTTCACACTGATTGACAGTATTGTGTATGTTTCTTCATTGAAGGTAGACAATGTTCCTTATTTAATTAATAAAACCCAACTCTAAAGAACCCAAGGATTACGGAACTACATGACTTGTGAATGTGCATTTACAACATTTCCCAAAAGTTCTGTGAGGCATAAATGTTTCTTGAAAACTCTGGACTATTTTAAACAGTATGTGAGGCTGTGCTGACTGACCCACTGACACGTCTAAGAGTTCAAGGATTCAAGGGTATTTATTGTCATTGCATTTCAAGTGAAGAGGTAACATTCTGAGAACTATACTGAGTTGCTTTCTTGATAGCAATCTCATGTTTTGGGTTAAATTTAAAGCACAGGAGACAGGATGTGGATGTGTGGAGCAGAGGCAAACTAGCTTGTCTTTCTCCAACACCCTTACAGCTGAAGAATTAACACTTTACATCTCATTTGTTTAAGCTTTAAAGGACATAAATGTAGTCTTTATGTTAAGCTACACTAACCACGTCCTGACTTCAGCCCTGAGTTGGAATATTTGCATTTTAATGGACAAACAGAAGTCGGTCTTCATAAAAATAACAAACCCAGCCCAAACATGTTTAACTTGGTCGTGTCAGTGCCACAGACTCAGGGCTTGGATGTGGTAATGAGGATATTTTCCTCCACACAAGACATATTCATGCACACAAGAACACTAAAATGAATACACATGCTCTCAGAAGCATGCTCAGCCAGTAGGTTGTGATAAAGTCGGGATATTCCATCTCTTTGAACCATGCTTTCCATCTAGCAATTCAATTCAATTCAATTCAATTCAATTCAATTTTATTTATATAGCGCCAATTGCAGTCAAATTGTCTCGAGATGCTTTACAGAACCCATATGCCTGAACCCCCAGAGCAAGCCAAAAGGAGACAGTGGCAAGGAAAACACCCTTTTAACAGGGAAAAAAATCCTGGAGCAGAACCCGGCTCTAATGTGGGGGAACCCATCTGCTGCTGGCCGGACGGGTTGAGAGGGACAACAAGTCATACTGGGACAGCAGCTGTAGAGGCTTTTGCATGCCAGCTGTGCAGCAATGCCAAGATAACCTGTAAAGTTCTAATTGCTTGTATGAACCAAAACTAATTCAGTTGCATTCTAACTACACAAAGCAACAATAAGTGTGAACTGAGGTGTGACTTCCTGATCATTGGTACATGTAAAGTTGGGTTTTTAAAAATCTTTACTTAGTTTGAGTGAACCAGTTCTGGATGAAAGGTTCAAACTTACTGTACAAAATAGATTCACATAGCCTTGAATATATGTTTTACTAGTCTGTCCACAACTGAACCCTTTGATGCACAACATGGGTCAAAAGTGACCCATATGCAATGGAAAATGGGTTTCTCTTGACCCATGTTGTGAATCAAAGGGTTGAATGGACCCTTGTGAGGTTCTGTACATCCACGCAGGCCATTTACATCACGTATTATCAGGACTGAGTTTGATTGACATCTCCCTCAATGTTCTCAAAATTTTGCTGTAAAAATGGACTAATCTATAAAATGCATCATAATTTACTTGATTATTATTTCAAATCTGATTTACTAACCTAATTTAGCTACAAGGAGAGGTAAACTGCAGTAATGATGCAACTACGGTTTAGAATATTTAAAAACTATATTTTGGGCAGTTTCCATGGTAACAGGTGACTGGCGTTTCTAGGAGACATGCAGCACCTGTAGTGAAACTGACAGTAAATGAACTTCTATAGGAGACATTTCACGTAGTGTTTGTTCTCTATAATTTAGGACTTGTCCTGTTGTTAAGTTTGTATTTAGTTGTGAACGCTGAAGCTAGCACTGCAGGCTAACCAGCTTCTACTTTTCAAATTAAAAGTCTCAAAACAGATCACCTACAAATAAGACTATTTTTTGAAACAGCTTTTTTATTTTTAAAGCATTAAGTACAGAATACATATTCACTATCTATTTTATTGGCACTGCCAAATCTGGGAAGCAGATCTCCAGTTTGTCTTGTTCAATATTTCCACCTCTGACACCAAACTGTAGACTTGAGTTTCATATTATTTGGATTAACTTGATTAAACCAGGTAAAGTATTTCCATGTAATTAAATGAATTCCTTTCAGCATTAAGTAATCCTGTTGCACCGTTTCACTTAACTGCTTTGGATAAACTTCATTCACTCGTGTATTTCTTAGTTCACCTAACTCGATTAATTTAAGTAGAACCTGACTCTTGGAAATAAGTCGAATCAACCCTAATAAATTAAGTTGACTCAACACAAGCAGATTAAATTAAACTAACAGAATTGCTTAATGTGGCAAGAAGCTATTTGATAAAGTGGAAAAACTTAGCAGGACTTTAAAAAGTTCAGTCAATGAGTTATTTTATTGGGTGCACAGATTCTCATTAGAAGTGTAATTTAAACACGTCCTGAGTCCCAGATAGCGCCTGGTGTTGTTCATCAGCATTATATGAAAGAGGAGGAGGGTTAACTAGACTTAGCTGCCTCTTTTTCATTCAAGACACTCATTCACTCAAGACATTTGGAAGCACCTTGCAGCAAACAGAGTATTTACTGAGGCTTCTGTTGCAGGAACAGATGGGAAACCACTGTGTATCCACTAGAAGTCTCATATTCAAAGAGCATGTGTTCTGAATTCACATGTGGCTTTTAGCAGAAGCAGGCAATCTAAAAAGCCTGCAGTTAGTTTTATCATCAGACTGTCCATTTAGAAGCAGAGTGATGCTCAGCTGCTAGAGGAGGTGTTGGGTTGAACGCTGGATGTTCTCGGTCTGTTGACATGCAGCTGGTGTGACTCAGGCAGTTTCAGGTTCCTGTGATCTTTAGCATCCAGCCCAACAACTTGAAACTACCTACATCACACAGCTCCTGGATAAATCCACTGCTCCAGTCACAGCAGCAGTGATCATGGAGGTGCTCCAGCTGGTTCTAGGATTTCACTCAGGATTAACCAGAGAATGAGGAGACACAAGTTCCTCTGCAAGAGAAGAGTGAAAAAACTCAGTGAAACCAGTGGAAATGGACAGAACACATGACTTTCTAACTCTCCTATTAACTTTTCACAAATCAAACACTGCTTTTGATCCAATTCATGCTCAATATTTTTATTTTTGTCCAGAAACATCAATTCACTGTATTGACATTCTTTATAACTATATAAACTAGCTTCCATTCCCACACTGGATTAAATTTGCCTACAGATTCCCAGCGGACTGACAGGAGATGGTGTAGCATGCAATCCGCCTTTACTCTTTGTAATCTGATCTCATTTGATCGGCCTCGCTGTTTGTTCTCTCCTCCCTCTCTCCTACAGTTGGATTAGGTTGCTAATGCTAATGCTAACCCAGTATCTCCTGCAGCTGCCTCACATTAGAGGACTGGAACTAGTGAGTCGGGGAGAGCACTCAGAGGAACTGAAGCACATTTGTCACTGAGGTTAGCACTGATGAAAAACCTTCAAAAATGTGTCATGTTTTTCTCAGAAGATCCATTTGAGACATGTAAGGGAGTGATGAGGATTCGGAAGCAGCCATGGTGAGATGTTTGAAGAAGAACTGAAGGCTGGACACAAACCCCTTCTACTTATCGTGTTATCTGGAAAACTACTTGTGCCAAGAACAGAATGAAAATCAGCATGTCCTCTGACTTGGTTGGTTGCCCCTAAACTATGGATAGGAACTAAAAGTGCCCCTACTGGTATTGCAACATATAGCAGAGATATTGCAGAATACAAGGATGTTTTCACCTCTCTTTGGATTGGTTTACACACAAAAGCAACTTTCTTTGGTTTAGGAAATGATCAGGGTTTGGGTTTAGATCGATGACATTCTCTGCCATGGTTACCGTAATAATTTGGTTAAATTTATGGAGAAGAAATTGTGAGTTTTGATTCAAACTGGGAAATGAGCAGCTTTTACCATTGCTGGACTTTGTGGGTCTATGACTGCTTCACCATGCTTCCCTCTCTTGTTCCCATCGTGATTACTACAGCCACTAGATGGCATTGTCACAATAACGTGTAGCTATTGGTTTAAATAAGGAGCTTGTGCTTATAATCTACTGAGTCATTTTTACTGGCAACACGTCTCATGCAGACAGATCTCAGGTCACGTATTTTTCTGACCTTGTTTTCCCATTGCAATATTACAAAATGAACCAGAAGTTTGTTTTGTTTTGTTTTTTAGCTTGACAAAACCAAAACCTTTCCTAATCTTAACCTTATTGTAGTTGCCTTCTGCTGGACATAAAAGACTTTTATTTAGCTCATTTCATATTTGAATTGGAATCATCCGATACTGACATCAATCTTGTCTGCCAGTAGAGGTGGTTATCATGATGGCATTGTCTTTATCTTCCAAAACCTTTAAAAAATTACCTGGATGTTAACATAAATTCACCAACTATGTGGTTCAGTTAAGGACAGTACCATAGTTAAGGTCAAAAGACAAATGATCTCCTGCTGAAAGTCACATGGTTGGTGCATGCTTTCAGGGCTATGAGAACATCATATTATGGATATGTGAAAATCAGGAGTTTGTTTGTTGAGATAAACAGCTGGAGGCACTAATTCACCATTTGGGTGACATTAAATCACTGAAGAAGAAGAAAACAGCACAATGAGATGATGAAACTGATGGTGAGAAAGAATGTAGGAACTTCATGGAATTAAGACATCAATCTTATGTTGCATGAAATCCTTTAAAGAAACTTAAAGTTTCCTCATCATTTCACACGGACCTGCTGCTATTTTTTGCCTCTCCAGTGGAAACTTCAGTTGAAGTCATGCGCTTCGTGGATGCCATCATTCAAGCTGTTTGGCACCCTTTGCTTTTATACAAGAAGCATGAATGTAGTGAAGAAATTTACAATCAATATGCCTTTTAAACTCTACACTACCTTGTGATCAATATTATTATGACTCACACAGTTTTGGCCTGCAAATAAAGCATCCAGCTAAACTGTCAACACTGAGCTTCTCCCGTTCTGACTGGATGGTGATGACTTTATTATCCTCACCAGAAGAACTGACAGTCACACCAATGAAACGACATCAAAGCTGGTTGTGCTTTAATGTCTTCAAAGCTGAGCTGAATGTTCATCTGATACCATCACAGAAATGTGGACCATTGTAGAGGCCGTGTTTATTTGCACAAAGCATCCAATGCACCAACGTAGATGTTAGCCGTGCAGCAGATGGAACGTATGGCAGCATGTCTGTATTTCTGTGTGCTCACAACTCCAGGTCTTTCTCCTATTTCCCTCTAATTTCACTTCTCTTTCATTTAGTTCTTGTATGTTTGCAAAAACCGCAGGACAAGCACTTTTTTTTTGCTCAGGTTGAAAGACTTTGAATGCTGCATGTGCATCTTTGCATAAGTTTTACACAACCCTGAGAAAATTAGCACCTATTTTTCCCTTTTCATTGATTTTGAGAGACTGTGAGGGTAAAACCATATTAAAGTTTTATATTTTTATCTGTAGTTTTTGCTTTACAGAACTACTTTCTCAGTCTCTTTTAGTTTTGCTGCTACATTCTTTCTTCACTTTCACTTTCACCCAAACAGGACTCCCCATAGCTGCTCATGCACGCCTGTTTTTCACCTTCTGCTTTGCATCTATTTCACATTTGTAGCAGAGAGCTGACACACCTAAAGACGACTGTGTTCAACGTATGCCAAGACTCATCTGAAATACTGACTAGCACAAATCCATGTTAATTGAAATACAGTTTAACTGTCACGCAACTACAATAACTCGCTTAAGGTTTTTATGTGACAGTTGCAAGACTTGCAGCACTGCCTTCCTCTGGTTATAATCAAATGATTAGAGTGCATGTGACCGAATCCAGCAGCAGGAGGTCAGGCTGCTGCTGTAAATCATATCTAACAAGTAAAATCCCTTCAGCACCAGGTTCTTGCTTGGCTTAATGAATATCCAACTGTGTGACCCTGATGTGAAAAGAAGTTTGGAAACCTCTCGAGCTGTTCTACGATAATCTGAAGCAGCAAAATGATGAACTCTGAGAGGAAACCCAGAGGAGAGGTCAGCTACCATGTGTGTCAGTAAATTAAAGAACTGCAGTTAGGACAGTTTGGTAGACGAGACAACCAATAAGAAATTAGTATCTGTTCATTCTCAGAGAACCTAACATGTGCACTGGAGAGACAAAGCCGGGTGTTAGGAGAGAACACAACAGACAGGAAGGACAACAAAGAAGGCAGACTTTCCAGGAGGCACAAACCTTCCTTTGGAGTGTCTTTTGTTGACCACCAATAGGCAATGAGGGGCAATTTGGCCACCATAAAACCACACTATGCAGTAATATACACCACTTGTACAACCGCCTCCTCCACTTCCTCCAACCACCAATAAACTAGTTGGTCAATTACCCCCGTGGTAAAAAGTAAAGGTGGGAGAGAGACAGAGGGAGAGCAGAGAGTCCTGCAGACGTGCAGAGAAGAGGCTGGAGACAGCGTGGCGCTGCAGAACATGGCGCCTGCAGACCTGCAGAGGGAACTGCGGCTGTCCTCCCTCCCTCCTTTATGACCATCCTCCTCTCTTCTTCCATTTACTGCTCTTGTTTATTTCCTTCTGTTTTCCCGCCTGTCTCACTCTGCACTTTGTATTTGCTCCGTTTCCCGCCCTGATGAGTTACAGTCGGCATTGCTTTCCTTTAGCTCTGCGCCTTTTCTTTCCTCTCCTCACAAACGGACAGCAGCTGGCTATCGCTGCTGCAGAGGAAGTTCAGCCATGTGTTCCTGATCAAAGCTCCACGCTGAAGCCCTGTGGGTCGCTTCTCATGCAACACAACAACCCAGAGTGTCACATTTAGCCGGCCATGGAGCAGGGTGATGGTCAGGTTGAGGATCCACTGTTGACTCCTGGGGTTCTACTGTCCCAATATGTTCACATTTCTGACTGTAGCAGCATTTCTTTCACCGTATCCTATTGTTTGGACTCCCAGCAGCTCCTCTGTACTCAGCCAGGAGACTAGATATATGCTGTAAAATGATATTCTAGAGCTGAGTCTACTCTGCAGCCTCTGTGTTGAACCATTAACCCAGATCAGTCAGGAAACAGGACAATAGTTATTTACTGAGTCTATAAAGAGAAATGCGGAGACCACAGGAGCCATTTACTGCAGCTTCATCAGTGCATCTGATACTGATAATAAAGCCTGATGTCACCGTTAACTTATAGAAAGCTATGATGCTTCATTCAGAACTCAAATGCAGTCCTTGTAGATGCAACAGAACTGCCTTTGAAATTAAACTAATATTGTTAGTAGTAATACTGCTGGTACTGTTAGTAGCACTAATGCTAATGCAAAAACATGAACTTTTTACCATATAATTCCATGTTTATAGGATACACATGATTAAATAATGTAGTATTTGCACAATACTCAACAATTTAACATTTATTTAATCCATACATTGAGTCAGTCTGGCTTAGATTAAAAAAATTATTCTTTAAATTATTGTAAAATATAGTCAAAATTATTTTCTCCAGCATTAAGCAATTATGGAGGTCCAACTAAATGTCTCCAACTTATTTCTAAGACCTGGATCTTACTTAACTTACTCAAACTGAGCCAACTAGTTTTACAAAATTACAAACTACACCAGTAAATAAAGTTGATCCAACCCAAGCAAATGAAACTGGTCCAACACAACTGCTTCATGCTAAAAGAAAACCATTTAATAGGTTAGAAATCCTCTCCATATTTGTTTAGTTCATTCAAACTGTTATTTTTTGAGTGTTGAAGAATCAGATATAAAACGGAAAATAAAAGTTAATGACAAAAAATGTGTCAGTCATAAACTTTACATGTATTGTTTGAGTTTTACAGTAATTAAAAGACAATGAAATCTTTTACCTCTGTGACCAGCGGAACATAATGCGCCATCTGTATGTCCAGCTCAGAGGAACGGGAAGTGGAGCTCTTCAAAATTCAGAAATAGAAATTAGAAAGCTCTCACAGGAAATATTCTGTCAGTAGAAGCGCTAACATGTTTCCCACACAGCAGAGTGAGTCAGAAAATCCTCTAAAAAAGACGCAACCACAAACTGGTGGAATTGTGATTCACTCCTTTGGCACAAACATGAAATTAATGGATTTAGATCCTTCTGCTGGAGTTACTGGGCCTCTTAATTTACTGCATCACCTCTGCTGTTACCACAACAGCAGCAGTAGCAGGACTAGTACTGCTTGTACTGCTTTGTTATTGGTTGGTTTTTTAGTTTCACAATGATTCCATACATGAATAAATAAAAACTAAAGTCCTGGAAAATGCTTATTTCATATAGGAATAATTTATAAACTCGATCGCTTGTGTCTCGTGGCTGAACTCCCTCTGACTGGTTTATTTTAGGTAAAATTACAGCTGCTAATTTTTACTGAGATGACAAACACAGAGGCTTTCTGAATGCATAATTACAGCATGCCAGGATTATGGATTTCCAGCGTGTTAAAGAGAGAAACACCTCACATTATCACTGCTTTTAAAACACCATAGCAGTGCAGCTGGCAGTTTATTTAAAAGCATTTAACGAGACAAATTAAAATGACTAAATTACTGACATTTACACATTATTAAACTTTCTGTTTTTATCTCAGGCTTCTGTGGCTGAATGCATTTTATTAAATAATGCATCAGGATAAAAACAGGTCAAAACTTAAACGCTGTTTGTGGAAATTTATCTTAAATGTTCTTGCAGGGATGTTGTTTTAACGCTGGGGACAGTGGGGCTGTGTCTTCTCTGGTGGAAATACAGTGTAGGCTGCTTCCACTAGTAATTAACTTTTACTACATTCAAGGCCAGCAGTAGAATAAATAAAGGGGGTGGTTCCGGCAAAAGTGCAAAGAACCAATAATACTTTATTCTGAATATGTTCTAAGTGCATGGCTAATGAGATGTATCATTTAAAATGTGCTTTTAATTCTTTTGTGCTAATATTATTGCCTAAAATGTTGAAAGACCCTCTGTTTATTGTAGTATTTTTTTAATATTAAATTAAAATGTGTCATTTTAAAATATGTAAATGTTACAGGACACACAGTGAATTATCTGAAATATGTTTTAATTTAAAAAGCGGTGCGGATAATCTGTTCCTCTAACTCACTGAGGTCCCTACTGGATTCTAAAAGTGTCCACGATTCTAAAACAGTCAGTTCATTTTCAAACACAGTTCCACAACTGGCGTCAAAAAGTTGGAAGAAATTTTAGGAAACTGAACATGAGAAATAATAATATATAACAAATGTATGTAATTAAACAACGTTAGACTGTTAGGGTGCACTGTTCCCATTAATAAATCCTACTTATATGGCCTTGATTCACTGAAATACTTCAACCTTGAATTAATAATAAATAAAATAATGATTTCAAATCAGCAGTCATCACTCTGTAAACCATACGCGGCCTTTTACTGAACAACGTCCTGCCTTTACGCACAGAAAAATAAAGCACACACTCACCATCAGATGAGGACAGACGACTGAGTCCAAGCTGCCTGTATGGGAAATGAAAACATACATAAATGTGACTGAATTAAAAAGCACATTGGATCTACATTTAGAAAAGGAAAGTGAAAAAACATCCAGAGAATTAGAAACAGAGAACATGAATAGCACGTCCCACCCCGCTGATATATACTTTCCCCTGAAGCCGTCTCCTTCTCCACTTCATGTGCTCGACCTTGGATCTTCCAGGAGGCCAACACACCGCCGTCCTCAGCCAGAGTTCGGCTTAGATGCGTAATTTTTCATTTTCAGAATTTCGGATTTGCACCCAAAAAAATCCTCCAGTATTCAGGCATCAGCAAGAGCACCTTCCCGTTTCATTTCCACCATTATTCTCACAGTGATGACCAGTTAAACTGTCCTCACTCCACTCTGTCCAGAAGAATGAACACAAGGTCACATACATAAAGTGGATTTGTTCATTTCTCGCCTTGTCTCTGGCCGTCTCACTGAAGCAGCTGCAGCTCCTTCCTGATGCATAAACTGTTAGTGTGTCCAATGCGTAAAAGCTTGGCGAGATTGCAGCAACACAAAGCAGACGGCGCACCTTCATCTTCAGCTACAGCTCCTCTCCTCCTCATCCTCTCTGCGTCTTTCTGCTCCGTGTGGAAGGATCTGGAAGGAGAAGATGCTGGAGATGATTCCGCCGCGGCACTTCTTGCCTCATCCTCAGGTTCTGCAGCTGGGTCATCACCTGGATGTCGGTCAGATCGAGGCTCTTGTTGATCTCCAGGCGGCGCTGTCGGCTCGGGTACAGGTTGAACTCCTTCCTTGTGCTGCTCCAGAGCCGCCCTGCTCGGCGTGAGAACTGCGCTGCTTCCGATCGGCTCTGGTCGACATCGAGGCGCCGAGTGCCGTGCAGCCCTCTGCCGAGACCCGGACACTCATCTGGGGAGGAAACACAATTAATAGACTGTAGATCATTTTATTTTACACATGTTAAAATAAAGTTAAATAAATAACAGAAAGCAGTGACTATACTAGACAGCTTTTTATTTTACTGGAGAAAATATTCTTTTCCTTTACATTTAATTTTTGTGGGAGAAAAACAAATAACAATTTAAATAATAATATATCCTGGATAAATAATAATTTAAACATTCACCCTATGCGCAGTAAATATGAGAAACTGTAACAGTAATATAATGTCTGTTTGGTGTTATTTACACGTAGCAAATTATTTTAAAATATCAGAAATGTCTATTTTGGAGCATTTTTACACTCAGAAAGACCTAGTTTGAGTTCATTTTCATCCTGTCTGACGAACACACACACACACACACACACACACACACACACACACACACACACACACACACACACACACACACACACACACACACACACACACACACACACACACACACACACACACACACACACACACCCCAAACAAAGCTGGTAAACTCTGAAACAGTGTTTGCTGACTAGATTGTTTTGTCGCTGTCCCACTTCCGCTGAAATCTGCTTAAATCAAAGCGTGTGCTGTAAATCTCTGAACACTGTTTCTATTATTTGGTTTGCAATCTAGTATTTATCACCAGAACAAAATTCAGCTTCACATTAATGAGTAGCAGCGTTGATAGTAAATTTATGATTCTAGTAATATCAAACCAATCAGACCTGGATCCAAACAGCAAAACAACAACAAACGCCTAAAAGTAAATACAACTGCCTGATAAATAAATTAAACATTAGACAAGATCACTAAATTAAAATAAGAGAAACAGCCTGGAACGATCAGCTAGTTGAAGGAATATTTTATTTTTTTAAAGAGGCTGTAATTTAGTGCGTCCTGGAGTGAAAACACGCAGCTTTTACGCACGGCCCGTACACGGTAGAAGAAGATTCATTTGCGTCTCCTGGCAGAAAAATCCTCCCACTTTTTGTGGCATAACATATCTCCTCTCAGCTTGTCTCCACTTTTATCATTTATTTCACTTCAGCCTGAGATCAGTTTCATGAATCCACACGTCGCCATATTTAGCCAACAAACACTCTGGGCCTCTTTGTCTTCGACCAACGCGCTCCCAACTGCGAGGAGCAGCAGGGATTAAACCTCAACTTTCGCTTCTTTCTGCACTCAGACTCGTTTTAGGCCCAAAGCTATGGTTTAATAATTATAATTTACGGTGACATCGCTCCCATCCCACGATTTCTGCGCGGAGATCTCTGGTTTCTCTCTCAGCCGCGGAGATCTTAAGGTCAAATCAGAGAATTCATAAATAACTGCACCGCGCGGCAGGAAAGATCACATGCACGTGGTTTATTTTAAGGTTTAAATCCCATTTTATGGAGCTTCCTTTGAGCCCGGACAGATAAAATCAGAACGTATTTGTATAGTCCTATATTGCATATTATGGGATGATCGCAGAGCTGGAAGAAAAAACAAAAAAAACTGTCTTTGCTTTTCTTTTTACTCAAATAAAAACGCTTTTTTTGTAAAAATTTCAGACAGTTGAAATGTTGTCCTTACTATTCAACCTTAAGAACCTGAAAGCTAAATTCCAGCACTGATTCCAGGAAATGTATTTATTGCAATGTAAGTTTTTAAAATACACCAAAGTATCTCTGCATGCAGCCAAATGCAAAACACTAAAATAAAGACTGTACTTTAAAAAGCTTAAACACTGTGCAGCTATAAAGTAGTACATGCAGATTGTTTTTTTTTTTCTTTCATCTAAGCTAAATTAGCCAGGAAACATATTTAAACTTTTTTAAATGAATGCGTTAAATTAAATCTGCAGTTCAGTTTTCATGGTAAAAAAAAAAAAAAATCCGAACTGAATTTTTAAAAATTAAAAAGAAACACAGTGCAGCCTTTAATTCTGACAAATATAAAACATAATATGTGTCAGTTCAGATGGATAACTGCATTATAGCCTGAAAGGAAAGCAGAGAATTCTGATTTATTGGAAATAGAATCTGTTAAACTAAGTTAAAATGTTTAAAAATAACATAAATATCGCCAAATTTGCAGCTGCTGAATGGATACAGACGGTGTGTGTGTATGTGTGTGTGTGTTTCAGTTCACATTCGATTGAAGTTTAGGTTTCTACATTTATTTGACTTTTTATGATGGATTCATTGACTTCTAAGCTTTCTGTTATTTATATTTATCTTTAAAAATGACTCAGTTTCCTATGTTTTTCGGTGTTTAGTGTCCGAATCCCCCTGAATGTTTTCCTCAGAGGAACAAACAGGACAGAGGAACAGGGACAAACATGGCTGTGTTTGGTTTGTGTCCTGAGGGTTGACTTTCTGCTACAGTTTGCTCTCTCGGCTCCTCCTGTCTGTCTGCTGGACTCGGGAAGAAGATCATTCCATCCTGGCAGAGCAATAAATTCATTTCGGTGTGGCAAAATGAGTCTCTTTGTCTTTAAGAGCCCGCCATAAAACCAAATAAAGACAGGCCAGAGAGAGACAGTGCGAGGCAGACAGGAAGAAGAGGCAGAGGAGTCACCTTGTCTCGCCTCCAGACCAAACAGCCCCCCCCCGGCTGCTGCCATGGCCGAGCTCCCCGACATCACCGCCCCCCGTCCCCGCCGTCTGCCGCTCCTTTCCTGTTTGTGCCACACCGTCCACCTCCGTCTGTTGTTCCCTGAGTCTCCTCCCCCTTTCTGTTTTCATTTTCCCTTCTTCCCAACTCCTGCCTCTTCCTTTATATCATCCACTTTTCATTTTTCCCTTTATCAACCCCCTGCACCACCACAGACCCATTTGTAATCTTCCCTTTCTATCATTTTTTTCCTCTCCACCTCCTCATACCTTGTAGCTTCTATCTGCCGGTTCCTCTCCCTCCACCAGGCCGCCCTCCACCTCCTCAGCGGCTGTTTTTGGACCTAACCGACGGACATCTTCCTTGAACCGACTGCCTTCATCCTGTGAAATCCAGCAGTATGTGAGGTATGCAGATGAGGGGATGGATCCAGAGAGAGAAGAAAAGGAGGACTAGTTGGATGAGTTTCGTCGCAGCAGTGATGGTGAGCAGACTGAAGCCCAGAACCAGACCTGCAGAAGCATCCCTGGTCCGGCTGCTGACACCAGGCTGGTCCGTACCTGAGGAGGGGAGGGCTCCTTTCAGTTGGAGAGCTGCGGACGGTGAACACGTGCGCTCACGGAGAGCCGGGGGCGCGTTTCCTGCGCGTCTTCACTCCATCAGGATCTGCTCGGATCACGTGTCCACCTGGCGCCTGGTAGCTGACACCGAGGTGACATCCAGGGTGTGAAGCTCGAGCTGCTGCCGCTCCTCTTTGCGCATCCGTCCGAGCGCGCAACGATAGTGGAGATATTTTGCAGCAGCTGGAGCGCACCGCTGGTTGGACTTGTTTGGAGGTTGTGTCCATTAAAGAGTTAATGTTCACACACCTTCAGCGCGCTGATATTGCTGTGGGAACTTCACTAGGAGGGGGTGGGGGGCATATGTTGGGTTGATGAGGGCAGAGATACACTTTGATCGGAATCGCTTCCTTGTTAGGCGGCCAATGGCAGAGTGAGGTTCACGGACAGGCCACGCCCCCAGCGTTCTGACGTGTGCTTCCTCTCTTATTTATTTATCAGTAATGGCACTGCGGGCTCCATTAAAACGCGCTCTGTTCATAATTCACCAGCTTCAGATGAGAACCACGCGGGTTCCAGCGGCCAAAAGCGCGCAGGAGGCAGAGACAGATTCAAGCTGCATCCAATTACAGAGCAGCTCAGAGCAGCAGCCCGCTGTGGAATTTCCCCTCCGATTAGGCCCGACATCGCTCTCAGATAGTGGATGCTCTGTGAAGTATTCTAATGTTCCTGAGGAATGCGTGCTGGAAAGCTGAGGATGTAATAAGAGGGGAGAAATGAGAGAGATCCTGGTGCAGCAGAAGGAGTTAGTTTTTTTTAAACTCTTGGAAACGTAAAGAAACATTTCGAGCTGAGCAATGGAGCAAAAAAATCTTTCAAGTTTTCACTAGGAAATTACACCACATTCAAAGACAGTTTGTGTCGTTAATTCATGTGTTTGAACCAAGTAGGAATAAATATTAATTCATTTAGCTTTGACCAGGACTGTGAAAACAGCAGTCCTGGTGGAAAGCAAACTATGTTTTATTCTTATTTGGTGAAAACAATAAATACATTACAGCACCAGTTTCCAACAGAAATCATCTCAGAATAAAATCAACATTTTACAATATTACAGGATTAAATGTGTTGATTTCCAGAACAAGCATGAACAGAAAACTAATTAAATCTGGCCAGTAATTCAGGAAAAAATAGTAGTATTCATTATTAAAATTTAGGAATAATAGCCTCACAAAATAGTGCACAGTGCTAGCTATTGTTAAAAATAATGAGCATTATAGAACATAAGTTCTATCTTTAGATGTGGAAACATGAAATGTAATAAAAGCTGAGGACAAACTGTTTAAAATTAGAAAAATGTCTCGTCAGAGCTGCTGGCTGCTTGAATAAACACTACAGTCTTTGCTGTCAGTATTTAAGGCAAATATATATATATATATATATATATATATATATATATATATATATATATATATATATATATATATATATATATATATATATATATATATATATATATATATAAAAACATTTTTTTTTCTTGGTTTAATCAGAATTTATTACCGTCACAACTTATTTTAAACTCTTAAACTACAAACTATCACATTGTGGCTGCAAAGATCTGCAGTGGAAATAACAAACTTGGTGCATTTAAAAGGTTCTGCAAACAGAATCCAAAAGAAAAGACAGAAGAAAACGACCACGTGCACATGAGGACACTGATGGTTAAACTACAGTTGTTATGTTGCTGCTTACTGGACTGAAATGTGGTGGCTGCATGCAGTTAATCCTTTCTACCTGCAGGTGTCGCTGTTGTCCGTGATACTCCTACTCTGCTATAGAGCCTTAAAAATAATTTTAAAATACTCTTTTTAGTTTAAAGTAGAAACACAGATGCAAAAGCTGTTTTTGTACAATAATTGTTCTATTTTAGTGATTCAACGAGCAAACAGACACACACCAAAAAGAAATCAGTTTCATGGATTTCACCCACAAGTTCTGTTGAAAAGAGGCTGAACATATATTTGATGCCTTTCTTATCAATGTACATAAAAAAACAAAGTTCTGTCGATATTTTTTTTATATATTTTTGCAACATGGGCTCTCAGGCTTCAACATGATTTTTAAAAAAACTTTTCTTTTGAAGGTCAAACGTTTTGAGAAAACATGAGGGTTTTTATTAAATCTGCTTGAGAAGAATGACGTCATAGATGTTACTGCTGCTGCTTCTGCTATAAATGTAAAACTTTATCCAGCATGCAGGGCTCATATAAAACATAAGTCATCCAAGATAAACCAGCACCATTATTACATTTAAATTCATGCATCTTTGTGTTTCCACTACTTTGAACATACAACCCACTGCACTGCTTTATGTGTAAAAATAATAACTACAAAATCACTTTCCCTTCATATATATTTGGACTTTTCCTCTGACTTTATTAAACATCAGAGAACAGAATTATTTCCAAAAACCAGCTGGACACACTTCTAAATGCGCTGCAGGCAGAGAGTGGTGTTTGAAGCTATTTTATTCTGATTCTTTCCTATAAATAAACTGTAACAGAAAAGATTAACAAATCTGAGAAGTTGTAGCTACTGTCAACAACCAACCATGCAGATTTAACCAGGTTTTACCAAGCAAAGGAAAAGTCTGGCTCATGTTTGACTTCTAACATCAAGGTTTATAACAATAAAGCTGCTACAACTTTTTAAGCTCTTAAAGTCTCCCAAACTCCAAAAATTCATCAGTATTTAAATAAACCATTGTGACAACAGCCAACAAGTTGGTGCTTTCGTTTGAGTGAAGGTCGCCAAAAAAAAAAAAAAAAAAGGAACTAAAATCCCACATGTTTAGATGCCATGAAATCCCACATGGATGTCTGGTAAAAACAGTCTTTGTAGGACTGGATGAGAACACATGTGGCGCCCAGATCCAACTTTAATCTCCTGTCCTTTCTGCTCAGTAATGATCTTTCTGTTTACAGTCTCTTCAGTGCATTAGCTGAAAGTTATCTCATCACCAAATGGCACAGTAACGTGGATGTGGTTCATCCAGAGGCTTAAACTCACCGTGTTTGGAGACCGTGTGGCGGGATGATGCATGACGCACGACGCTGACCGGGATGGAGGAATATTCGTCTTTTTTATTCCTTCTGTGTGTCTCCAGGCTTTGTTTGAGCTCTAGTGTCAGTCAGTCAGTCCCGGTCCTCAGTTCCAGTCCTGAGGGGGCCTGGTGTGTCGGGCCCTGCTGTAAAACCCTTGTTGTGTGTGTGTGTGTGTGTGTGTGTGTGTTCATAAATGTGTGTGTGAATAACAAGCTGCAGAGAGAAGAGCCTTATGCTTTCAAAAGTGACATTCCACTGATTTCTCCTCTCTGCACACACACACACACACACACACACACACACACACACACACACACCCTTCCTCTCTCCATCCTCCTTTCTCATTTCACACAAACACACACTCTTCTCCCCCCCCATAATTATAAACAGAACACACACACACACACACACACACACACACACACACACACACACACACACACACACACACACACACACTTCTGCAAATGGTAGATCTCCCCACTCACATCCACACCCCCAGTCAAGCTCGTATAACCGGTTACCATGGCAACGGGGCCCCAGATTGCTATAAAGTTTTACAACACAGAAAGAGGCCCGAAACTCCCACTCTGCCTCTTTTTTCTTCTTCTTCTCTCTTTCTCTCTCCTCCATGTGTGTGTTTGTGCGTCACCGTGAGGAATGGTAAAGAAGAATCCAAACAGACCCTCCGTCTTTCTTCCCCTCTCATGACTTCACAAATTGTTTTCCATAAAACGAGCCGCGGGGGAATTGAGGCATTTTTCATTAAAGCAGACCAGTGAGCGCATTAGAAGAATTAAAACATATTTATGGAGCCAGATTTGCATTTTCTTACAGGCTCGCACGCAGCCCTCGGTGACCTTGTGCGTCTCTGAAGGTCGAGGTCAGTTTGAGTGAAATGTAAAGTTCAGAGTTGTGAGTAGATCAGATCGATGCTGTGACCTGTTCCAGCTGCAGCAGTCCATCCCAGTGGAACGTCTCCTGCTCTCTGTGTGAAGGATTAGAGGGAACACAGGATATTTCTTCATCTGGTCACCTTATCAGAAGAGAACTGATTAAACATGGGGCTCTTTTGAACTAATGTGTGGTGGATCTCACCTGGCACCAATCAGGTTTCAGAGCACACATTAGAGAACAGCACAGCACACAGTTTTGATAGTTAATATCAAGGCTTTGGCATAAAAACTGAAATATTAAATTCCTTTTACAAGCAACACCGAGAAGAAAAAAGCTATTTAAAGCAAAACTGTGCATTAAAATGTTTGCAAAGGATGTAAATATTATGAGCAAAATTTACATTTAGATAAAAATTTGAAGTAAGCAGATGGGATTGTGTATCATTACAGATCCATTAACATGTTAGCAACACTTGGTGCTGCAGTCAGAGCTTTTTAACCACTGTTCTACAGTTTGGGGCCAAGTTTTCCATGGAAACTCCCACTTTTCTCCATGTGCTAACATAACTGCACAAGGGTTTTCTAATCATCAATGAGCCTTTCAACACCATTAGCTAACACAATGTAGCATTAGAACACAGGAGTGATGGTTGCTGGAAATGTTCCTCTGTACCTCTATGGAGATATTCCATTAAAAATCAGCTGTTTCCTGCTACAATAGTCATTTACCACATTAACAGTGTCTACACTGGATTTATCGTTCATTTAATGTTATCTTCATTGAAAAATAAATAGTTTTTCTTTCAAAAATAAGGACATTTCTAAGTGACCCCAAACTTTTGAACAGTATTTTAATAAAATACAGTAAAATACAGTAAAAAATATAGAAAAAACACTGTCAAAAATAGCAAAAATGTAGCAAAAACACAGTTAAAATATTGAAAAAATATAGCAAAAATACAATAAAAATACAGTAAAAATATAGTAAAAATACAGTAAAAAGACAGTAAAATATAGTTTAAAAAAACACTAAAAATGAACACTACCTTTCAAAAGTTTGGGGTCATCCAGACAATTTCATGTTTTCCTTCAAAATTCCCACTTTTTCTAAGTGACCCCAAACTTTTGAACGGTAAGGTAGTTAATATTCTGTAACTGCATGATATTTCACATCAGGTGTCACATAAATTCAAGAGGTAACTTCCAAATAATATACAAGTACATAAAAATAATAAATTGTCACTTTTAAATACCTCCCATGCAATGTTCCCTGTAATTTTTCAGTCTGAGTGTGAGCAAACACACAAACTCCCTGAGCGTCCCTTGGACCACTGTGAGCAACATCAGACGTGTGCACTGTGGTCACACCAGCATCACATCCATTCAAGTTACATGGTTCATTAAAAGAATCAAATTACAGCATTTACATTTCGGTTAAAACACTTTGTCAACAGGAGCCAGTTGAAGGCTGCAGTGATTTTAGTGACACTACAATGTATAAGAGTGAAGTTATTGAATATTTGTCTCTCTTTACTGTTGCAGCGGTTTTGCAAATTGCAGACGGACCCTGTTCACTCCATAGACACCAATGTTATTCCTGTAGCTTGAAAGACAGTTACTTTTGATAAAACTGGGCTTGTAGCACATTGTCTGCCTTGCAACAATGGGAAAGAGGCACCGTTTATGTTTTGACAACCTATATCTAATGAGTTATTGATGCTGGAAGTCCCAATCTGTGAATATCTTTCCAACTTTACTGAACTTGGGGCCACTACCACCTAAGGAGTGATATATTTAATTTTGAAAAAAGCATTCAGCCATACTTAAAGCTTTAAGTGCTTTATTAACACGGAACTAAACATTTTGTATTGTTTTATTATCACAGGTTCTGTCTGAAAAGAGGTGGCATCATTTTAAACAGTGAAATCAAACTAACAAAATGTAATGACCAACCAGTGAGTAATACTGGATTCTGCAAAAACATAAACAACTTTTTTAAAAATCTAAATCTTATCTTAACACAGTTAATGTATAAACTTATTTATGTGTGTATGCATGTATTTATTGATTTATTTAGTACTGTTAACATATCAGAGTTCTGAGTGAATTTTTCTTAAGATAGGCAAAGGCCATTTATTGATTACATATAGACTGTTAAATGTTTATTAAAAACTAAAAAGCATTTAAAAAAACAACTTAGGCATTTATTGAGTCACTAAAATACTGTAGAGTACAGACCACATCAGCATGATTATAAGCATCCTCTGGTAAATTAACAACCAGATACTGATGTCTCTCACCATATGGACTTCAGGAGATGATTAGATGATGATAAACTGTGACCTACTGGTTGGGTTCTCTCTGTTCTCATGTTTCTTACATGTTGGTCTCCTGACAGCCGGGTCCTAATGTTTTTTGAGCAACACACCATACTATGACGTTTTTACAGTGATGGTTCTACTATGGAACCAGTTTGACATGTTCAGGTGTTCTTTGTGTGGAAACTCAGAGATTTCAGGGATCAGAAGGTGGTTTTCAACTTTCTTTGTTAACTTTCTGCTTCAACTTTAAACTAAATTTCCTTCACTAACCCAACCCTCTGAACTTCTAGGAAGCTGTGTTCCTATTGGCTGTCCAGGTGGCTGCTTGGTGTTATCAGGAACACCTGAGCAGCTCAGTGTCTTCCTGCTTTATTTAGCTGCAGACAAACATTTCCTCTGTTTCTCTTCACCACAGAACTGGGTTTGGTTCCGTTGCTTTAGTTTGTTCTTTAGGCGTTGGCTTGCAGCTTCCATCATTTGGACGACTATCTTGAGGACCCTCCATGTGGTTTAGTGAGGTTTTCTGGAACAGTTCTACAAAGCAACCTGCAGCAGAAGAGACTTTGAGAGTTTTTAGGAAGTTCTGGAGACCAGACTTTAGAGCAGCAGAAACATTTGTCAGCAGCTTGAGCAGGAGAAGGTGAGCTTCAGAGTAGAAATGAGACAGAAACCTTCTTGACCCGTGTGGTGAGGTCCTGTACCAAGAGTTTGAGCAGGTTGTGAAGAGTCTGTAGTTCTTTGGTCTGAAAGCACAAGAAGAGTCGACTCATTAAAGGAGAAAACAGGAGATATTGTTGGTTCTTCTGTCGCTCTGCAGTTTCCTGCAGCGAGACAGCGAAATTCGCTGGATTTTGGTTGATTTTTTTTAATAGAGTTAAACATTAAATACAATTAAATTATATTAAACAGACAAAATATTGAATGAGATAATTCAACAAGATACAATACATGTCATTATGAAATTAAACAAAAATTTTAAAATACAAATATTAAAAATTACAGATAAAATATTTTCCATAATTAAACATTTAAAAAATACAATTAAACAAGAATATTAAACATTTAAAAAAAATGAGAAAACATTTAATTAGATTATTAAACCTTTAAAAAGACAAAACATTTAATTGAAAAATTAAATGTTTAATTAGAAAATTACATCTTAAAGACAATAAAACTTCAAATAGGAATTAAACAGAAAATACAATGAAGCATTTAAAAAGAAAATTAAACATTAAAAGGTGGTAAAACATTTAAAAAGAAAAACCTTAAAGATTTAATCGAAACATTAAATATTGGGAAAGAAAAAAACCTCAAACAAGCCGATAAAACATTTGAAAAAGAATTAAACATTAAAAAGCTGAAGCCAGATGTTTTCTTCTGAACTGGGCACATGAGTCACAATAGCAGAGGTTTCTTTTTATTTTTTCTGTTCTTCCAGATCTCTCTCCTCTTCAATTCTTAAAACAGACACGTGGGGGAGAAGAAAAAAAGAAGGAAACTGGATGAGTTACATGTGCAGAGGCATCCCCCACGCAGTGAGTTCATGGAGGGAGGTTTATTTTCTGCATCTCTCAGCCACATGGAACTCTGATTCTGGTTTAACAGCAGCTGTGCACAAGACATTAGCTGGTTCTGAACTAATTTCTGAAATTAATTCTTGCGTTTGCGTGCAGCTTGTTGGACATGCTACTGTATGTGAGCTAAAGAGCAGAAACACACGATCTGAGAGAAGGTGTTTGATTTATCTAGCTTCTAGTAAGCAAATTGGGAATGTTTTTCCATGAATCCCAAGGCTGATTTTTCGTCTAAAGTAAACTGAGGGTACATTTTAAGAAATAAGCAAAGTTTAAAATGACTTCAGAGATGCCAGTCTTGCAGTAGAATCTGAGAATGAGAGACATCTGCAGTGCACAAGTTTGATCAGCAGGTGGCAGTGTGGCACAAATAAATAAAGAAAGAAAGAAAGAAAGAAAGAAAGAAAGAAAGAAAGAAAGAAAGGTCATTTAAAAACAGATAACTTCATCAGTATTTCAGCTGTTGTCGGTCAGATTGTTCCATTATTAAATATTTCTTACCGTTTTGCATGAAAATTAACAACTGGTTTCCACATGCTCTAAATCTGTGATCACTAGTTAACATAAAATATAATATTTATGAAGAAACCAGATTCATTTTTGACAGTTGACTGATGTGGTTTGGGAGTTATGACATCATCATCTTTACCTTTTATGGAAACACCTGACTGATGGATCTGTTCTGTGTGGAGTCATTTCCAAGCAGACAGTAATATAAATCTTTGGGTGAAAGGCTCTTTGTCTGATCTTCTCGCCATCAGCCTCCAGCCCGGTGTGTTTTCCTTCATCTCCATCTCCCAGGACGCACCGCGGCTCTTTTACGGTTGTGTATTTCACCGGTTCTTTTACTGCCACCGACAGACAATTAAAGTCTGCTGAACACACGCTCGCTGCCCGTCAGCGGGCTGCGGCTCCATAAAGGGCGTCTTTCTGTGAAAAACAAGAGAGAATAAGAAGGAGCTAGAAAACCCAGAGCGATCAGGGTTTTATTTTAAACTCTATAAAGTTGGAGACCCTACAGCAGCAGCAGCAGCAGCAGTCCATCCTCTAAAGCCCCCAAACATCTGACCTTGAGCCAAAGCACACATCTCTGTCTTCTGCTGTTTTCTTATGCGTCACACCTGAGCTGGAACAAAATGACACGAGAGTCTGGAGCAAAACAAAGTCATCTTAACCCTCATGCTCCGTTGATTGAACCCTACAGTCTTCCATAAGTGCGTCAAAAATAGGGTGACCAAGTGTCCCGCTTTGTGCGGAACTGCACAGCATTTTCATCCCTTTTTCCACGTCCCACCCATTGAGACGCTGTCCCGCATTTTGATTGGCAGCTATAATTTCCCAAAGTTAAAACTCTAAAGGACAGATGCTGGGAGTTTTGACTTTTTTTCTGTTAGTCAAACAGCGCAGATGCGCGATCACGACCAGATTAACCTGTCAGTGTCTTGCTGCCGCACCTTGTTGTCAGTTGCCGTAAATTGTGCCAGTGGCGACCGGTCGCGACACACCGTAAAGCAGACACAAACACTAAACTATGGATTTTGGCGGAGATAATGGAAAGTACAGCAAAGAAGAGGAGATGCAGCTTCAACAAAGACTGGGAAACTACATATCACTGGGTGAAGCCGGTGCAAGGTGATTCTCAGAGAGTTTTCTGTCAAGTTTGCCAGAGTTCGTTTTCCGTTTCATACGGTGGGAATACGACGTGAAGCGACACAGTACATGCAAGACCCCCTCTCAGCTTTGGTAAGGTGTCCCACATTGTCCCACACAAATATGCTCTTTGTCCCACAACTGGTTTATTGAGATCTGGTCACCCTAGTCAAAAATGATTCACAACGTGTTTTCATGTCATTTTGGTTCAGAATAATCATTTATATTATTGTTTACATTATATCTTTATCCACACAAGAATGATTTCATGTTTGAAATATGTTTATTTTTCACATTAGAACAGATTTTGAATATTTTGATCATTGAAAAAGAAGAATATTACACAGAACAGCAACAGAAAAATGTCAACATCCATTTTGTAGACATTTTTTTCACTCTTTCCTCAAACTGTTGCTGCTCTCTGTCCCTACAAGTTTGTGCACTGAGTCACCTCTTGTATGATTCACTGGCCAGCCCAAAAAAAAAGTCACACACTCTAATATTTCATTGGACCACCTTTAGTTCTGAGTACGGCACTCATTCTCTGTGGCATCGTTTTGACAAACTTCTGCAATGTCACAGCATTTATTTCTGTCCAGAGATGCATTAATTTTCTACCAAGATATTCTATTGATGATGGGAGAGTCGGACCAAAGTCTTTGTTGGAGCCATTTCAATGAGTAACCAGCAAGTGGTGCTGGGAATTAGGTACCTGTGTATTTAAAGGCCACACTAATTGCCACAGGTGTGGCGCAAAACAAGAGGTAAATTGTTTTTGACCGTGGCATGGCCTGACAGACTGTTTATTGGAAAGACTTTGTTCTTTGTTACTTTAGATGAACTCCAGAAGGTAAATAAATTGATGAATCTGTTCATAATTGTGAGTTTGGTCAATGACTTTTTGAATATAGACTCTATTGATGTTATTTTTGGACCACGACGGAGTATAACAGCACGTCAGAGCAGCCACAAGCCACACGTTCTTAATGGAATCAACTTTGTGTCATCAGTCTTCTCCAGAACATCCCAAAGGTTCTCAGTGGTTCTGAGGTCTGGACTCTGTGGAGGACAATCCATCTCATGCTCCCTGATCCACTCATTCTCAATGTGAGCCCATGAATCCTGGCATCATCATCTAGGAACATGAAGAAAACCTCCACTGATGGAAAGACCTGGTCATTCAGTATCTTCAGGTATCAGCTGACCTCATTCTTTGGGAACATAATGTTGGTGAACCTGACCAACCCCAGATCATAACCCTAACCCCTACTAGCCATGATGAGGGCATCACTTCATCTGCCTCTCTTCTTACCCTGATGCCCCCATCACTCTGGAACAGGGTAAATCTGGACTCATCAGACCACATTAGTTCCTGGAAGATGATGGTTCTCCACCATTCTTCAGGTTTTAATAATGCGTTGCATGGTTCTTAACCTGATTTTAGTCGTTTCATCTCCTTAGTTATTTTCTTTGCTTGATGTAGGCCAGTAATGTGACCCTTCTGAGACAGATTAACATCCTTTCCATGACCCACAGGATATGTCTTTAACATGGTTGTTTCAGAAATGAGAAGCTCCTCACTGTACCAGCTAGGGTTAAATAGGGTGTTTCATCACTGCAGTAATTATCCAATGGGGGGATCTGACCTATTTGCTTCGTTAAATGCAGGTGGAGACTTTTATTTTTTGAACAGGCAGTGTGTTATCAGTGAAAAAGAGCTTGGGGTAGTACTACAAATATCACAATTTCTTTAAAAGTATAAAAGGTAACTTCAAAATTTAAATGGAATGATATCAAAAACATGTTCTTTGATGAATAGCTGGAGAATGAAATGATAAAAACTTTTCATTACAAATATATTTCAAGAAAACGACCTCACCGTGTCATTTTTGACCCACATATGCATCTAGGGGTTAAATAAATGAGAGCTTACTTAATGAGAGGATGGGAGTAAACGCCAGTTTACACCTGGTGTCAACATCTGGATCTGGAAATCTTATCTGGATAATGACATGGATCCACCCATGTGTGCTCCTACATCTGGTGTTAACATGCTATCTCTGATCCAGGTAACATTTCCAGACACAGATCACGTGTTCATAGCAGGTGTATAAATTGCATTATACAGTAAGCATAAATCGTGGATGTACAACTACTTTTGGATTCCATGTTTGCTCTGCAAGCATGCAAAACTAATTTTAAAGAACCTCTGATAAAAATCGAGGCCCTGAATTTGTTTCACCAGATGAACTTACTCATTATTGTTTTCTTCACCAACTACCACATGCTCTTATTCGTGTGTCAGAGACAACTCGGCAACTGGCAAACATTTAAAGAGCCCCTCCAGTGGAAGAACAGTTTTTACATCCCCATATGGAGGTTTCCTTTATATGCTAAATAAACAGTGAACACCACGGCTGAACATTTCTACCTTCAAGCTCCAGAGTACCGATGCCACTCTGAAAAGCCAGACTCTGATTCTGGGGTTTTATATATAATAATTGTAAGGAACTTATCTTGTCTTACTTGGTCTTTCTGGCTCATCCCTGTACGGCTGAGTTGGTCCATCATTACAGCTTGGCATTATGTCGCGTAGAGTAGTTTAACAGTGTTTGAATGGAGTCCAATGTTAGCTGGAGGCAGAAACAGCAGTGGAGAGTTACATGTAAGCTACTTTCAGGTACTGCAGGATTATTTTCTTGGGAAAACACTTCTAAATATGTAAGTTTAATACTCAGAGATGACTTCTGAGACGTCAAAGACCAGAGAGACTTTCAGTGAATGTTATTTGTGATTGTTGTCATTTATTTTTTGAACTTTTTGGTTTTTTATAGTGTATGTGTAAGTATTGAGAGTGCGATGTATAATGATAGCTAATAGGTGCTGAAATACATGATTATTTTGGCCCTAAGGCCTCCCAGGAGGTTAATCCATCCATGATGATGGTGATTGTTATCCCTATAGAGGAAAAATCATCCAGAAATGATGTTCCCACACAGCTGAACTGAAACACGTACATTTTCTCCCAGTAAAGTAACATTTTCTGATGTAAGTTTCCAGTTTTAAAGAGCCACAAAGTCCACATTAGGAGGTAGGATGGGGGGAGGTGGCATAAGTCTGGCCCAGTTTGTGTCCAAAGTGACACCATTATTCTTAGACCTGGCTAGAGGTGTAGCCACTAAAACCAGTTGATTAGACCATCTCACCACCTGCTTGAAGGTGGTCTTCCATTGTCTGGGTTACCATGGTGACGAGCCCCGTTCCATCTAATATAGCGTATGATTAGTTGGCTGAAAAGGAGTGAAGGTAGAAAGCAATACTTGATTATTAATGGCCAAGATGCTGTTGGAGATGAGAAAATGAGAAAATATTTTTCCCTCAAAATGCAACTGAGAATACTTTCTTTGTTTGTATTGGGACAGGATTTTTGAGAGATAAATGTCCAAAGAATAATATGTTAAACCAGGTAAGGTGATACTCATATCAGTCTGTATGAAGTCACAACGTATTTTCCTTTTTACTGTATTGTAGTTATGATGTGTTTGGTGATTTGTACATATAGTTTTCTGCAAGTAGCATATTTGCATATTAGCAAGAGCCTATTGCTGAACCTGCTGCAGCGTCTCCTTTGAATCAAGTCAGATATCAGTCTGCTGTATATTCAGTGATGCTGTTCTAAAGGCAGGAACAAGACTCTGCTCACACACCACTGTTACATTTCTCTCTCACAAATTCATATTTATGTAGAAGCAAAAGATAACTGTCTTAGATAACAGGTCAGGATGCACAATTAGATTTTAAACAATAAGTCTACTGATTCTGTCTTTATTAATGTCAGCAAATCATGACAAGAAAAGACTAAAATGACACAGAAGTTAATCAAATTAGTTTAATCAAATTCACTTCATAACAATTTATTCTAATTATATGAAATTAAAACCCATCAGCCACACAATAGTCCCCAATAAATGCCTTCAGTAACTGTGTCCAGCTATTTTAGGAATTATTTAATTTTAGTCATGAGGCATTAAAAAAACTAACTATATAACCATAAACCCTTTTAAAATATTTGCATCTATGGTCTGAGGCTGAGAGCCACAAACAGAGCAGGACACTGAGGAAATAGTGAGAGAACTAATTGGTCTTTTCATGGGATTTGTTAACGGAAAAACATATAGAATGATGTCAGTCATAAGATTTAATATATATTTCTAAGCTGAAACCATCAAACCTTGACTTTCTCTTCTTTCTCCACAAGCAGCATCACTCTGCAAGCAGCGGTTGAATATTTCGTTAGCTAATAGACGGCTGTGTAGTAAAATTATATGCTTTCAAGAAATGCTAGATGTGTGGAGAGCTGCTTCCACAGCATCAGGACAAGACTACCAGAGTCTAGTCAATGTGAATTATTGTAAGACACACTGCACAGTCTTCCAGAGAAGATTCAGTACATTCATAATGTTATTAAGCTAAGATTTGCTAATTAACAGGTGAGGAATGTTGTTCCCTTTGCTGGTTTTTGACCCAGGAAGTAGCTGAAATCTACTGATCCATAAGCACCTGTTTTCTGCTCTCAGTAGATTTATACGTCACTGCACCAGTCTTCTCTCTCCTGTGGATGGTGTTTGTCCTCTCTGTCCTTCTTGTACCTCTCTGCGCCACCAACCTGCACAATGTTTAGTATTTGTTGTTTCTCAAAGCTTTTCTCTCACACCAGCTAGTTCAGGAAGATGCTTCAATCATTCATCCTGCTTTGTTCAGTTAAATTAAAATTTGTCCTCCAACACCAAGTTCTGCTGCAGGGGGATTCCTGACTTTCTCTCTTTAACCCACCAAAAAATATTGTTTCCTTGTCTGAAAAAAATCCAAAAATTCTGCCAAAAAATTCCCCAAATTTCTGTAAATTTGCAAAACCTTCAGGGAGAAAATTCCAATAATTCCTTAAAAATTTCCCTCAAAAGTTTGATTTAAAAAAAATAAATAAATAAAAAATACCCCAAATTTGGCAAGAAAATTCTTGTAAATATTTTCAAAATATGAGTAAAAATCTTCCAAAAAAATCCTAAAAATATGTAAAGTGATTCCATATATATCAGTAAAACTTCTAATATTTTCTTTAAGAACATTCACATAAAAATCAACCAAAATCCAGTGAAATTCGCTGGATTTTGGTTGATTTTTTTTGTGAATGTTCTTAAGAAACATTTTTAACATTTCTTTTTTTCCCCAAAAAATGTTCAAAGATTTCCCTAAAACGTTGAAAATGTGGACATCAGAAGTTTCACTGTGAAATTCTTTTCTTCACATTTTCAAACTTTAAAACGGGTCAGTTTTGACCCACAGGACGACACGAGGGTTAACATTGTAGTTCTTGATCTTAAACTGGCCTGAGATGACTAAAGTGAGGATTTGGTGCTACATAAATATAATCTTTAGGGTTCTTGAGATGCAGTTCACACTAAGGAACACTAGATGGAGAAAGAGAGCCAAACACTGAACGCTAACACTGTGCTGCTTGCACTGAATATGAATCCATATTAATATATTTTAACACACTGTGTCTTATTTTACAGTGCAGCCTGCATATTCTGTCATATTTATGGCAGAGTGGTATATCTGGTATGTAACTCACTTACAGCTGTGATGGGCTGGTAGATCCAGTGCTGATGACACGCTGCAGCTGCCGGCGTTTTAAAAAGACTTCTTGTTATTCATGTTGTTATCACTTTTCATTTGGTGTTGACTTCCTGCCTCCCAATAGTTCATCCAGTCTGGTTCCTACAGATCCTCTGATTATTCTTAAATACTAATATAATATACCATCAGTTTAATGCACTATTAACTGATGATATATAGTCTTCAACTTGAAACTATCAGTTGCATTTCCATATTAATTTTACCACGTGTGTATATTCAATGTGGATCAGATTTCTAAACAGTATTCAATAATTGTGCTGAAAATACAAGTTGAATATAGTTAATGAACTACAGACCATCAGCTGTATTTCTACACTGCTACAGAAAGTGTCCCTTTTATAACGGATACGCTGCATAAGCAGAACAACTGATAGAAAGCTGCACTCGTTTGACAACTAGTGTTTATATTCTCAACCAGTAATCAATCAGACTTTATTTATACAGCATAAATCATGCATTCAATGAAACTCACAGTGCCGAATATAAAAATAGTTTGAAAAGAACACATTTTTTAAAATAAAAATAAAGTTCAATATGATAAGAACACCAGTGAAATAACAATAATAGAAACAGGAAACAGTAAAATTGCATGTTGTAATTTTAAAAAATAACAGTGCACAAAGTAAATACCAGGCTGAAAAGGTTAGTTAGAAGGTTTTTTTTGTTCTTTTTCTTTTAAATAGATCCTCACTGTCGGCTGTTCTCAGACTAGGATCATAGTGGATAAAAGGATCCTGGCCGTCGGTCCATGTCAGACACTTAGTCCTTATAATACTGTTCTATTTTAGTTTTCAGTTTAAGAAAGAAATCATTTCTTGTTGAATGTTTTCTGGCAAATCTTACAAATGTCTGACTATTGATTTCTTTCTTCTGCTGAGGAACAGATCTGTTAACTGTATTATATTCTCATCAGACAGAATGAGAGATAATAGTTTTAGTGGAGAAATTACCCACATATGTATCACTCAGTGACACTGATCATCATTTCTGGATTAACTTTTCTAATATTATCTTCATAATATTGTTAAAAAACCAAAAGCAAATCACCCTTCTCTGTTTTTCTCTTTGACTTGCTGCAAGGTTTCCCCACATTTAACCAGAGTAAAATGACAGCCAGCTGAGGAAATACCAAAATCACCACACAAATCTGTCAATTACTAAATTTAATCACTTCAATCAATCATTACAATCTGACTGATCATCTCTAAATAATGCATCTACAGTATGGCCTGCTGGTGAATTCATATCTTTTATGCTGCTACAACACCCACATACCCACAGCTAGAGGGATATTTTTGAATTAGTTTTGGTTTTCTCAGTGATCTGAATGTAACTAAAGTGTTTTTAAAAATAGAGAGCGTAGAGGCGGAGACTGTGTGCGGTTTTATTACCATATGAGACACAATTGTACAGTGAAATGCAGCAAACAGATATAAAAAGCCATGTATAGAGATTGCCTAAACAACACAAAAATGAATAGAAAAAGCAAAATAAACAGAACAAAGGAATAGTATTTTATAGTGTATCGACAGAAGAAGCTTTTAAACAGTGAAGTACAACACATGCACAAGTTATGTACAATTTAAAGGTGAAATTATAAGGTGATGGTAGGGAGAGAGGAAATCAACAAAATAATGAAAAATATTCATCTCGTGGATGAATAAAGCATTTTTTTGCATCAGCTGCATTTGGTGAGTCTGTGGTGGTCTGGTCTCTGTCCTATTACCACCTGAGCCAGTGATCCAGCCATGGGTTATTAACATCCTGATTTAGGGAACAAAACTTGACTTTTACTGTTGGAACGATGAGCCCTGACCTGAGACGTTTGCTGTAACACTGACAAAAAACAATATTCCACCCACAAGTGATTTACTCTGTGTTTTCAGACTGTTCATTTAACCTTAACGTGGAAATAGTAACTAAATGCACTGATAAATAAATAATGTCAGAGTTTCTGTCATTAATAATTAAGAGTTCAGTATGAATATGATTCTCACTGTGCTGTGTGAGGATTTTGTGTCCTAAAGCAACCAAAACTCCAAAATTACCTGCACAAAGACACACATTTTGGACTGCCTTAAATGATTTCCTTAAGCGAATTGCTGCCATATTTAATTTTAATTAGACTTTGAAAGACAATAGTTGAAAGCAGCTGATATTAATAATTCTCATTATAAGTCCGAGATGTTAAATTTCGTCCCTCTCATGTGCATGTGTTCATATGTCAAACCAGCAAACAACCAGCTATAAACTAAATAATTCAGGATGAACATGATGATAAATTTTAATTCTCAGCCACATTTTTCCAGTTGGTTGTAGGCAGCTGTTAAATCAGGGTTGGTAGCGATGAAGGTCTCCGTGGTTTCAGGGTTGCCATGTGCACAACAGCAACACTGAAGGGGAAATATCTGGATGTACACGGCCAACATTTGAATTTAACATATTTTCTATATAAAAAGAGCAGGCATATGACTGGTGTCATTTGACAGACTGTACATACACTGAACTCCCATCAGCTGATGATAGTAAAGCCTTTCTGTATGTGTACTTTCAGCAATCAAATATAGGAAGGGTGGTGTTGAATTAATTAACATGCATGGTCCAACTTTTTAATTATTGCATTAAAAGGAAATGAATTTAGTTTTTCAGTTATAAAGCTCTACTGAGCCGTGGTGTAATCTGAGCTGCTTTGATATTTTTCTTCTTTCATTTGAACTTGAGCTCAGCAGCCATCTGAATCCAACAGCACTTCTTTTGTTAAGCATTTACTAAAAATCAACACACATGCAGGATATCAGACCAATTATAAAACAATATGAGGCTCTGTGTCATTTTCTGACCTTTTTTTCTACTTAAATTGCCATCTATCTCTCCATGCTATCTGGTTTGATCTGCAAACTGAATTTTAATTAAATCCACTCACAGTAAAGTCCATCCAATATTCAAAATAATTACATTCAACTGTATTTGACTCTATAATACTCTATAGTTTAGATTAATTAGACCAAATAACACAAGTAAAATGCATTTCAGTCATTCTTATATAATAATAAAGGCCAAGAATGGTGAAGATATACATATTTATGTAGATGTATTGATGTTATGACACTAAAGAGTGACTGAGCCTCTAATTAAACCCCGGTTGTTGGGTAGATTACTGGGAATAAGGATAATCTAAGTTATTTAGGTTAAAATTACTTTGACATAAGCACAGTCCTCGTTTAATCTACGCTATGTGTGATTTTTTTATACACTTTTAAAAATGTAAATTATTGCAGATATTTAGGAGGCATTTGATTGAAAAGTCTAAGCTGCTCTGGTGAATCAAAAAACAAATGAAAGTCTTTGAAAATATAAACTGAAACCATCTGGAGGAATTTTTTTTGGATTAGATTGGTTTAAATTTCCTAAATTCTTTATCTTTATTTATTTGAATCTGCTGCATTGTGTGTGTTTTTTTTAAGCTAGGGACGGATATAGGAAAGAAAAGAGGGACAGAAGCTGTAAAACAGACTCTTTGACACATGAACGTCTGTTCAGGTGCTACCAAACCACCCAGGTGGAAATCCTCTCCTGCTTTAACACGGTTTTACAGGAGCAACAACATGGCGGTCAGAGCAGGAAGTGACTCAGAGGTCAGCTGATCCCAGCACACATCTGCTTCTGATCACTATGCCAACGCCGTGTGTGTGTGTGCGTGTGTGTGTCTCCAATTCACACGTGCTGGAATGGAAACACATGCAGCACAACGATGGTGTCGCTGCCAGGCATTTATTTCACAATTATTCTATCCAGTAGCTGTATTCTATCACTGATATGACAGTCTGTTATCTGATACTGAATAATACAACATGGAATGAGTCATCGTGCAAACAGAGGCAGCTATCTACAGAATGGACAGTTGTTATTACAGGGCTGTGTTCAGTATTGGAAAAGGCTGTAGAGAAGATTCAAAGTATGCACAAACAATCCACATGTATGCAAAGTTTAATGATTCTCATGTTAGAGATGTGGAAAAACTGCAGGTGTAATGAAATGAAATGTATTTATCAACAGAAGATTAGAAATAAAAAGGCATCAGAATAATAAAGACAATAAAATAAGTGAATGTGCATCACTGTTCAAAAGTCTGCAGTCACTTAGAAATGTCCTTATTTTTGAAAGAAAAGCATTTTTTCTTCAGTGAAGATCACATTAAATGCATGATAAATCCAGTGTAGACATTGTTAATGTGGTAAATGACTATTGTAGCTGGAAACAGCTGATTTTTAATGGAATATCTCCATAGAGGTAAAGAGGAACATTTCCAGCAACCATCACTCCTGTGTTCTAATGCTACATTGTGTTAGCTAATGGTGTTGAAAGGCTCATTGATGATTAGAAAACCCTTGTGCAGTTATGTTAGCACATGGATAGAAGTGGGAGTTTTCATAGAAAACATGGAATTATCTGGGTGACCCCAAACTTTTGAACAGTAGCGTATGTCTAAATACATCAAAACAATATTTATACACAAGTTAGGTGAGGTTTAAACATGCTTTAAAGAAAATTTATATAAATGAAAAATCTTTGTAGGTTAGAACATAAAAAATCCTCTGAGCTGTAACTTCTATGCACAAATATGTGTTTGCAAATTAACTATATCATGAGTTTTAGGACATTTTTGGATTTAAAAAAGGCCTGCAAATAAAATGGAAAATCATTTATTTAATGCTCATTATTGTACGTATTTAATGCACACTGTTCTGACTGTTGTATAATGAATCTATTTCCTCGACTATTAAAATTTGCATGCCTGCATGGAGGGACACTGTTGTCTACTATATACAAATATTTTATATTTATAATGTGTGTCTGTTATCCAAAACTGAGTTCTGGGGGTAGCATTCATTTACAGCACATAACTGATGTCTCACCATTGATATTTGTCCTATTTCACTGCTTCATATCCAACACCAGCAGCAAGCTTCCACTGCTGTATTCAAATATCCCATATTATGCATCACTTACATATAAACTTATTTAAACGTCTGCACAGCAACAAGCTGCTAGAATTTAGTTTTGGCAGATTGTAGATGTAACATCCTTAAAGAAGACAACATATAGTGACAGATTCTTCCGAATATGACCATCCACAGGTCAATATTTACCCTTGCCTGTTCACTAGACATTAAAAGATGTTATATAGAACTGTCAGGGCAATAAAATATGTAGGAGGCTCCTCTACACACATATACTTGATAGCTAATCTTAATCATACAGTTTAATTTGTCTGTAAAGTCATTTATTTTCTACAGAAGCCGGAGGAGTGCCACAAGGTGTTATTCTAGGGACCTCTTTAGTTTCTTATCAAAACATCTATCTAAACCTATTTTACTGATTACATTTATGCATGTTTTGCAAAATAACAACATTGTTGTTGAGCCACACACAGCTGCATTTTATTTATCAGGGAAACAAATAAAATGTAAAATTTGCTTATTAAAGTGTCAGTGAGTACTGAAAAACTTTAGGCTTGGAGAAAAGAATAACATTATATTTCTCTTTCTGATCATATCCAGCCCATTTCTCACATTTTCCATGCTAAATTGAATGATGCCAGTTTGATTTGAGCAGATACAACAGAATCAGAAACAGGTTTTTGGAGTCAGGTGTGAGCTGTAATGTCTCCTCAGCCCTCTGTTATCTCCTGCTTTTAACCGTCGTTAGTTTTTGGCTCACTTTCTGCTCAGTTATTGGACTTTCACTGTTGATTAGGGGCACTTAAACTGAGCCCACAGCTGTTTTATATCATTGTTTTCATGTCATGGTTTCTGTGCAAATTATCCAACTAAACAACATAAAGGCTCCTCTCTCAGTACTAATGGCTTCCTCACTTGTTTCACAATTAAACTAATTATGTCCAACATGAATCAGTGCAAATGAGGGAGAAAATCAGAGGGAATGGTATTTAAAATGCAACACTCTGAGCAGCAACGCGCCTTCACCTCTCTGCTAAACAACCACGCTCATATTTATAAGGTCAGCATCGTGTAGATGGCTGTAAAATTTCACAGATGACTAGTGCGCTGGCTGAAACTGCATTTGGATGTTTAACGGCTGCACAGTCTTAAACTTACCTCGGCTTTGT
The DNA here is from genome assembly GCF_022539595.1 of Amphiprion ocellaris. Taxonomy (NCBI): domain Eukaryota; kingdom Metazoa; phylum Chordata; class Actinopteri; family Pomacentridae; genus Amphiprion; species Amphiprion ocellaris. Next base: position 1,001,168 of record NC_072784.1, on the reverse strand, counting down.
TTGAAGACGACGAGATCCTTTTCTGCTGCATGTTGGTCTGCTGCTCGTTACAGGAAAGTGTGTGTGTGTGTGTGTGTGTGTGTGTGTGTGTGTGTGTGTGTGTGTGTGTGTGTGTGTGTGTGTGTGTGTGTGTGTGTGTGTGTGTGTGTGTGTGTGTGTGTGTGTGTGTGTGTGTGTGTGTGTTAGCGTGTTCCAGACGTTGCTGTGTATTCAGCACCTAAAACCATGTCTTCATACATCTTGTGCCAACATTCAGTGCTGCTGCAGAAAGTCTATGTGTTAACTGTAGCTCTATGTGTATTCAGATTTGACATTATGTAAAGGAATCTGCACTTGCAAGCAATATTTGTTCACACTCGAGGTTTTCTGGGTCCAGTCCTGACCCAAGCCCTTTACTCTTCGGTATATCAGACACCAGATCAGATCCCATATTTAACTGAATGTTTCATTAAATATCAACCTGATGCAGTAAAACTAAAGCTGCAGCTGCATAAATTTTCCACATCCTATTTATCAGTAACAACTTGATCAATTTTAAAGGCACCTATTCCTATGATATGTATGAAAAAATTGGATGAAGTGTCTCCTGAAACCCTTAGAAAAGGTTTTTCCCAGTATACAGACAGCATAGTTTTGCATAAAATATGAAAGTTCTTCTAATTCTTTTTCCTTTATCATTTTTTCTTCTTCTTCTACCATAATTAGTTTGCTTTTGTTTCATAAATACAGCTTAGATTTCTCTCCTTTCAATTCAAGATTCTTATTTTTTTCCTGTTTTGAGTGGCAAAAAATATTTAATGCTTTTTAGTTTGCCTCATACCTCTGCATAATTATTTGCTTCATTGTGGTTTCCTTGTGAAGTAGGTTCAGATGCATTGAGCCATTCATAGATAATATAATCACTATAATTCATATTTTTTACCATTTCAGAGGTTGCAGATTGAAGGGTGCACGTCATGGATGTTGAAGTTATTAGAAAAAACACCATCTTTGGTTTTGTTTTTGAGAAATGATCAATAAAATATTACAGTAATAATATACTAAACCAGCATTTAGGAATATTGAATCTACTATAAAGTCCTGGTGGAACATTTTCAAGGAGGAGGAAGATGATGCAGAGGAGGTTCAGTTTGTGGTTGTGTGTCCTGAATCTGATTAGAGGACGTCTGTCTGCTGGACAAAATGTTTCTGTTGATGACAATCTTTCTGTCAAATCTGGAGAATGTTCTTCACTCACCACTAACTTTTTATTGCTCCTGAAGCCACACGGTGGATAAAATATTAAAAACATACAAAGATAGGAATGTAAAAATGTTTAGTTACAAATTAAAGTCCTGCATTCAAATCAGGTTTCCTAAGAAGTATCAGCAAAATCCATGTGAAGTCTCCTGATCTTCATGTTTAAATTTAACTACATCATATGAATTTATTGGGTTTATTTCCGTGGTTCCCAGTTCAGGGATTTGACCTTCTAAATCCAAATTCATATTCAGAGGAGTAAAAGGCTAAATCCCGCTGCTCCATTATACATTAATCTTTTGAACTTTTCTCAAATGTTTTTTGTAAAGTTTTGGGGAGTTTAACCTTCTGAGGTCTGAAACCATCGACCTCCATGTCTGAGGATTTTAGAGCTGAACTGAGCCTTTAATGTGACTTCTAATAACTAAAACCAGAAAAGGTTAGGGGCTGCTTATGGTGCCAGTTTTTTTGTAAAATCTTGGTTTGCAAACTAGCTATAATCAGGTATTTTTAAACTGTAATATTTTCCCCTGAAATGTTGTGGAACAGAACTGTGAAGTAACTGAAAATGAAAATACTAAATAAAGTGCAAGAGCCTTAAAATAGCTAATTAAGGACTTAATTAAATTCCACTGCTGATGTTTCTCCCATCATTTTTAATATTATATGCTGCAGCTGAGTCTAATATTTCATGTCTTAATAATCTTTAATTCTGTGACCCATTTCCCCCAACACCAGGTACTAAAATCCTATTACATCCTATTTTTCCTCAGTCAAAAAAGTCCTTTCAGGAGAAACTCTTTATTTCCTCTCCACCTCTGTGGCTCTTATTTAATATTAGTTCAGAGACGTACAGAAGCTCAGATCCTTACAGCCTCATCGTGGTGACTGTTACCGCTGGGTTTCTACACAATTACTTCCAAACGACGCAGCCTCAGGTGGTTTAAGGCTGATCTGTTTGTTCTTCATTTGCCTGCATACTCTTTACCACATTTTATTAACAATGATATCCACTTTTACCATTTTTTCTCATGCAAAAAACAACCTATTTACCAAAGTTAATGATAGCTCTGAATAAAACCTATTATATTTATTGCTTACACACACACTGTAACACACAGATCACACTCTGCTTCTCAAAAATCTGACTGATTGATTGACATGGTCATTGTTTCAGAGGTTCTGTCAGGTTCCCTTTTAGTTTCATCTTCTGCAGAGTTATACTATTTCACCACTGTGGCAATGTCTTCTTCTGTTCCTCTGCATTAGTTTATAGTTTCAGGAACACAAAATGAATTAATTATTCATCAAACCATTGACAAAAAGTCCACTAAAATCCTGACTTATATGTTTTAAAAACTACCTGTTAAATATACAGTTGATCCATTAAACAAGAGTAACCTAAATAAACTTTTGTCCTTATAAAACTAATATAAATGGGCTTTTTTCTTGAAGTAAAATAAGGTCTACCTCAGACATGACACATACATGAATCTATAAGAGGAAAAAACAAGTTTAATACAAATCTGTCTTGGATTTGTTTATTTACACATTTATTGTTTGGGTCCTAACAAATAAAATATTTGAAATAAAAGTTAAAAAAAATACCAGACATGAGCAGAGAGATCTCTTATAAAAATGAACTGTTTTTTTTTAAATTATTTTAATGCAGCATTTTATAAATTACACTGCAGAATTCTGACACTTATTAAAATACAAAAAAGTGACATTGTGTACCTTATTTAGAAGAAAAATAAAGTCGATATTATCTTATATTAATGTATCTATCATTGCAATGCAAAAATAAAAAGCATACTCAGGACAAACATCCACCAGAATTGTTCAAATCTCCTCTTATATGATGATGTTACTATCATCTACTATTTTTTCTGCAGCTTTTCTACTCCAGAAATGCAGTGAATTCTATACACTCTATAAAATGTGGGGTAAATGCAGTTTTCTCCCGTCTCTGTTTGTCAGATCAGACTATGTTCTCCATCCCACACACATCGGCTTTGTTGGAGGCCCGTCCGGCTGTATAGTGTGTTTACAGTCATTTCCTTTTCTTCCCGAGCTCTTAAAACTCACACACACACCCACACAGACTACCGATCCCAGGTCGGCTTCATTTCATTGCATATCTCAGTTTAAAGACAATTCAGTTTCACAAAACCTCAAAATACCTCAAAGTAACAGCAGTATTGATTTTACATCCTCTCTCTTCATGGACCAGTGGAAGCTCAGCCCAGAACCACTTAGTTTCATTCACACATTGGAGGTTTTTTTTTAGCCCAAAACTTCAATCCTTAGGCTGCATGAGCACAATAAAAAACTCAGTGAGAAATATCATTTTGTGTCCAACATGAAGTGACCTTTGAGACAGTTGTTTAATTTCATTTTCACCTGATCAACCCAAAGTCTGACTTCTCTCTCTCTCTTTATTTATGGATTTAGAAGATGCAGACTATCCCCACATCTCCTCATGTGAAGGTTTTTGTGTTAAAAACAGATTGTTCAGTCCAGTGTCCGTGTTGTCGTCCCTTTGGCCCCCCCAGGCCATTCCAGACCAGACAGGGGCCAGACTACTAACTGTTTACAAGCTGTCTGTCTGTCTCAAGTTCAACTGCAAAGTCCAACCTGAGAAACAAAAAGAGCGTCCACAATGCAGACAGAGTAGGAGGAGGGAGAAGGTGGTAAAAACGGTAGGCTGAATGTGCATGCGTGTGTGTGTGTGTGTGTGTGTGTGTGTGTGTGTGTGTGTGTGTGTGTGTGTGTGTCTATGTGTAGGTGTGTGTGTGAGGGAGGGGGGTCTGTTGGACATGAACTTGAGACAGAAAAACGAGCCTCAGTCCTGCATTCCTGGTCTAAAGCATAAAGTATACTCTGGGGAGCTGTGTGTGTGTGTGTGTGTGTGTGTGTGTGTGTTTATGTGTGTGTGTTTAGGTGTGTGTGTGTGTTTATGTGTGTGTGTGTGTGTGTGTGTGTGTGTGTGTGTGTGTGTGTGTGTGTGTGTGTGTGTGTGTGTGTGTGTGTGTGTGTGTGTGTGTGTGTGTGTGTGTGTGTGTGTGTGTGTGTGTGTGTGTGTGTGTGTGTGTGTCAGGGGGTGGGTCCTCTCCTCTGCTCCTGCTGTCCCCATAAACTCGAATAGAATAGAATAGAACCGAATGGAATAGAATAGTTGGGGGATAGAATCTGGATGATGTAGGACTACAGGACAGGAGGGATTTCAGCTCTGTGTCGGTTCCTTCTTTATGTTTTACACCAAAGCTCTTTCTCCTCGACTGCAGCTTCTTATAACAGTAAATGGAGTTTTCTGCAGAGAAATGAAATGTCTCACGTGGTTTAGGGAATAAAGTTCTCTTCTGTATATCATTAACTTGACATTATAATCATCTGCTATCATATTCTAGACAGAAAAAGTAAGTCAAAGCACCCTCAACAGGTATAATATAAAAACATGACTGCATATTTACATGGGGTTTTTCAGAGCTTTAAACTGAGAACTCATTTACTGAGTGTAATCTATCTGCTGAGTTTGTTATAGATTAGTTTAAAAGATCGAAGATACCAGGCCACAGATGCAAAGCATGTTATAATTTAGTCACTAAATGTTGTATTTATGTCAATATTTTCACCCATAGAGGTTTGACGAACATTGAAATAATGGATTAGGAAACAAACCACTCATAACAAATACATTTTCTTGCCTTTACAAGCTCTGATCAAAATAGTTCATATCTGACTGTTATTCTGCAGCAGTAGCTGATATAAACCCAGATAGGAGCTCAGTACATGCAGAACCAGAATGCTAAAAATCTGAATTCATCTCAGACTTCTGCACAATAAAGCTGCTGTGATCTCTGAGGAAGATGCTTCCCATTGAATCATTAAAACTAACATACATTCTGCAGCTACCCTCAGTAGTCTCTCTGCTGTTTACTCTTTTATGTTCCTTCAACAGAATTATTACTTCTGTGATTCTGTTCTCAGAGCAGAGGGAGTCCAGTGACGAGTCTGAGGATGTTCTCAGCTCTCTGCAGTGTTTTGCACATGGAGCTTTATAGATGCGAGGTAAAGCAGGACTTCAGAGGCAGAGCGGTCCGTTCCAGCAGCTGCAGGCTGAATTAATGCAAACCTGAAACATCACAAATGTGTTCTGGAGCAGGGCTGCTTGTTGCACGTGCCCGGCCATCTGCAAAACTTTTATTTCAGTGGCACTATGGCTAAAATTATGGGATATTTTCTTCCCACTGGATGCAGAAAATGTTTTATGAGAGAGTTTCGTACAAATGAAATGAAACTGCAGAGTTTTTAGCTGCTTTATGCATGGCAGGAATCTAAAAGGAAGTCAGATTCTGATCTCTTCTGATGCATGTTTTTAGGAATGAATAGTTGAATTCCACTCAGGAAGAACACATTGCTTCTTAATTTGATGTAAAAAAAAAAGTCCTGTTTAATCTACAAATAACTAAAAATTAACCGCATTAGGTTCACCTTTTCACTGCTGCTGCTCCGTGTACTCTTGTCATGTTTGCAACAAGGGGAGAATTTGGATATTTGTACTTCATTTTAAACAAAAACATGACCTTAGGGACATAATTTTTCTACTATATCAATACATAAACACAGAAATTACAATTAAAAGTTGAACTAAGGTGAATCAGGATTTGACTTTGGTTCCCTCCAGTTTTCCAAACCCCACCTTCTTTCCTCTGATCTCAGCTGTGTTTTCTTCCTCTGCTGACTCTCCTCCCAGAGAGACTGAAATCCGTCCAACTGGGTTGGTTTGGAACATCCGCCTGCTGCTGCCGGCCTCAGAAACTGCTGCCGTCAGCCAATCGTTTAGTGGCTCTAGTGCTTCATTCAGCTTTAAAACGAACAACCTTCTTTACCTGCAGAAGGCTGGGAGAGGCATTAATGCTGCTGCTGAAGACAGCAGGAAACTCTGTCTGCTAACAGGGAAAACAATGGTCACAGCCAAACAATAAGGGCTCAGTTCAGCTTAAATTATGTCCCTTTTTCTTTACATTTCCATCTTGACTTGATCATGAAGTGGAGGAAAGTTACAAAGGAGAAAGTACAACGATGAGGAAACAGAATGTGGAGAATCGTGCACATTTTTTTGCAAATACTGGAGAAAGAAGCTGCAAGTTAGCAAGTGTACACCCATTTCCATATGTTGTGTAGTGGTGGAACATAACACACTGATTACACACTGCACTGTGCTTAATACACATTTCAAATATCTGTATTTAACTTGAGCTGCTTTTAATACTACCACTACTTAGACAATATATAGTAATCCTATTACACCCTCAAACCACTGCACCAGTAATAATTAGTTTCTGCTCAAATGCATTAATCAGTTCTGTTACTTGATAATTTATTCTTAGCATATAATATTTTTTATGACAGTTTCGATACTGAATGATGTGCAAACTTACTTCCTTCATCACCAAGTGACTTCTACAACAGGCTAGGTGTGATGTTTACTTATTCAAAGTGAGGAAAAATAGTAAATTCTGTCATAAAATGTAAAAAGAATAAGAAAAACCTTTAGTAAAATAAGCTCTGCTGACTCTCCACCTTTGCTCTGAGAGTGCAGCTGTCTGCAGGCAGGAATGTAAAGTCCTCAGTGTCCATTCACTGGTTTTTACTACCACAGCAGGTCACTGCACCCAGATCCCACTCTGCTCGGTTTAATGCGTCTCCAACAGGAAGAAAATCTCAGCTTTTAAGTCGAACCAAATGATATCTGTGGTGAAGCACATGATAAACTAATTTATTCCAATTAACTAGAGAGCTGCTTTTGGACACACTAAGAACACAAATAAAACACAAAAAATCTGTCAATACTCAGAGTTCAAAAGAAGGAAAATATGATAAAATAAATATTACACCTATTTCTGCTCATTTATTCATTTTTTCCCCTTTAACTGTGTTCTCAGTTTTAGTGTCAGAACATCTGATATCTACTTTTCTCATCCTTTTTACTGCAGCTGTAGTTTTGCTCATACATGTAGCTGAGGAACTGTAACAGCTGACTGTTTCAGCTGTCCTCAGTGTCGACACAAGAAACTGAAATCAGAGACACAAATATGTTGTTATTTCATAGTTTCAGAGAAGTTCTGGAATTTAAACTGAAACTTTCAAGCTTTATGTCTCAAGCTTTCTAATGATCTTTATCTGTGTTGCTCCTGTTTTGTGCCCACCATCCTCTTTTACTGACAAAAACTACAGGATCTTACTTCGTTTGAATTAAAGTTGCATGTTTTAAAAATGTAGTTAATGTTTATTATTTTAAAATGATTAAAATTTTCCTACAACATATCAGTCATGCTTTGATATTTACACATAGCAGAGTCACTGTGGTGATATTTTGATTATTTAAAATGCAGCAAGAGTTTAATATAAAAATACTGAATTACAGTTAAATCAGGGGTGTCCAACATGCGGCCCGTGGGCCAAAAGCGGCCCTCCAGAGGCTCCAATCCGGCCTCAAAGTGTAAAAATTCCATTTATTTTTATTAAGACAGAAATTTCAGGTTGATCATAACGTTTTGTATAAAGATAATTCCTTAAATGTGAACATTTTTGCACCAAGACAAAGGAAAGATTTGGAGTTGTGGTCATTTATAGGTTATCATGCTGTGATGGGCTGAATGTGGAACCTGAACTAAGATGAGTTTGACACCCCTGCTTTAAAATTAAACCTAAATAAGAGTATAGAATAATCAATAATATGTACTTAATTTATCAACAGTAAAATTAACCTTAATTCAGAATGACCCCTTCTTGGTTGTATTATTATATTATATTACCTTTTGCATTATTATATTTCCATTTTGAATAGTTTTTTCTGTATAAAGCATTGGGTTTTTTGTTACTTTGTATAATTTTTATTTTTGGGTAGTTTAATCTATTACAGTTCCTCATATTCTGTCCAGTTCATGTAGGAGTATAAAATAATACAATATTTTCAGTGTTAGTTAACGTAGAAATCAGCAAAATTGAATTACTCGAGTACAAATATCTTAAAAATTGCAGAAATTATATCACCTATATTTGTTAAAACTAGAATTCTATTTTAAAAGGACTAAACCGGCTCAGTGAAATGCTCCAAAGCGTTGGCTGATTTTTCTGTGTTGTGAGGATAAAGTGAGACCACATGAGTAGGGTGGTGCAGCTCACAGTCTTCCTCCTCTTCTTCCTCCTCCTCCTCCTCCTCTCTGGTATTTGGACTAAAGGGGAGAAGGAGCTTTATGAGCTTCAGGGCTTCCGTCGGTATTGTTGGTTTTAAAGGAGGACAGTGACGGAGCAGTAAAGAAAGTCAACAGGCCAGCAGAGCACACCGCCGTTTGTCAAGTTCAATGTTAATGTTTAACGGCCCGACACACACAGACACACACACACACACACACACACACACACACACACACACGGAAAATGAAATGCAGCTTTATAGTGATCAGAATCTTTAATTATCTATTTATTCCAAATTAATATTTCCCTGATAGAACCCATAAAGCAGACTGATCATACATACTTTTCTTTTCTATTACAGTTAATTAATGGCGCGTTTCCAGGCCTCCTCTCACCACAAAGCGCCGTTTCATTTTCATCTGCTTCACCGTCAACTTTAATTTCACCTCAAGTTTCACATCAGCGCCGCAGCTCAGCCAGTAAAAAGACGTTTAATATTTTCAGCAAATCTTAATAATCTATATTCTGAGGCACATATACTGTAAAACCCTACATGCTCACATGCGGGACGCCTCACACCTCGACCTGTCTGAGATTTTACAGTTCCCTTTTTTATGTTGTTTAGCCGAGAACAAAATTTCCACTCTATGTTAATGCGCAAAGTGGAAAACAGCCTTTTTCTGACTGCGCACAATATATTCTCATGTTCACATTTAAAACCAGATTGAATTTTAATTCATGCCATGATAAATGTGTGTTCGATGTGAAATAGCTTTTTAAAGTTGTATCCCTATTTTTTGGCCGTTCAGTGCAGGATTTCAGGCCTCCACGTACAGATCGAATCTGCTTTTTAAGACCCCATATTCATGGAGATCAGCTTTCACTGCACCACAACAACACAAATGACCACTTAATATGATTTCCTTCATTGAGAGATTTCTGAATGCAGAGGCTTCAATGTAAATCCTTCCAGAACTCGAACAGTAAAATGTTTTTCAGTGTGTTTTGGCGCAGGCTTTAGAGCTGTTTGTCCCATTTGCAGGAAGCTTTGCGTAGGAAATGAACGGACAGACCTGACAGGGCGATATTCAAAACGGCTCTCAGCGCAAAACTGTGCGCATTTTAGATCAAGAAATACGTTTCAGGACGCTGAGAAACATCAGAGGGTGATGCGTAAAAAGGCGACTTGTAAAAAAAAAAAAAAACAAAACTCCGTGATTCAGTGCTGAACAGAATGTTCCGTTTACTAATCTGATTATCAGTCTGAGCTTTAAAGCACTCTAATCCATGTATTATTATTATTATTATTATTATTATTATTATTATTATTATTATTATTATTATTATTATTATTATTTTCATTAGTTTAAGTCAGGCTGTTAAACAGAGGAGGGAGATGGACACGTTCTGTTTCAGCTGACAAGTGTTCCTGGTGGCGCCACAATCACAAGCCATGATCCAGCCTCTCCGTGAAGCAGGCCTAAAACAAATCCAGAATCATCAGAAGACTATCAAATAATTAAATATACTGAGCAGAAACACTCGCTTCTCTAACGTCAGACTGAGTTTTTAGCCCGTTTCCAAACGAAACCTCGGGATTCTCTAATAAACCTTAAACGTTTGCGCACGGCTTTTTAGACGCCAAAATGCTGACGTGATTTAAAAATGAAAGCTGCAAAGCTACAGAGTCGTGCACATAAAACTCACGTCACTCACTTGTCGCCTTGACCGTGAACGCGCCGCAGGAGCGGATCGATGTTGGACGACCGGAACCTGCTGATGAGATGAGAGAGGAGCAGTGTGTGTGTGTGTGTGTGTGTGTGTGTGTGTGTGTGTGTGTGTGTGTGTGTGTGTGTGTGTGTGTGTGTGTGTGTGTGTGTGTGTGTGTGTGTGTGGTGGTATTGATTGTGTGTGGATGTGTGCGTGTGCGTGTGTTTGGGGGTGTCTATCAGACGTCCTGCTGTCATAAAATGTTCGCGGGAGACTCGAGACTGAGCCTATAGCTGGTCACATGACTCAAGGTCAAGGGCTTCTTCTGTCTGTCTGACACACACACGCACACACACACACACACACACACACACACACACACACACACACACACGCACACACACACGCACACTGCAGGCTGAAAGGATTTGCACAGACAATAGCACAGTTTAAAGTCTGTTCAGTTCTGCAGGAGCTACTGAGATGTTTGCGTAAAGTCATATTTCAAATAATTCTAATCTATTCTATTTTATCTGATCACTTTTGAGAAATACTGTTATGATAATATTAGTAGTATTTTAATTATATATGTGTTTATGTATTATTTCTAAATAAGCCTCATAAAATATCACGATTTTATTCTGTCTGGTTTAGTTAAAATTATAACTAACATAATAAGAAATTCTCAGCACGAAATTGTATATATTTTTAAATCTCATATCATACGGTACTAAAAATAATAAAACACCGTCAGTCTGACTGCAACAAAAAGTCTTATAATTATGTAGATTTGAGAGGAATAAAGTTTAATTCAGTGTGGATAAAGTTTAAATATTTACTGCTGTAATTTATAAAATAGAATTAATATTAAAGTCTATTTTTCGTCTTCTCTATGATGGAAATCTATTTTACAGAATTAAAACTAAGTTATTGTGAGACTCCAAATTGAAGGAATTAGAGGATTTAAATTGACATTTTTTGTTCATCTTGTGAAATCTTTCAGTTCAGTGCTAACATTTGTGAGTGCAGTAAAAGAAGAGTTTGCTTTAACTGGTGGAGGACTGTGGAGTGATAGCAGGACGTGGTATGAATTTACAGTCCTATAAACACGTTGAATCTTCACGGCCACTCTGAATTCCTCTGCTGTTTGTCCAGATATCAGCTTTCAGTCTTTGATATGCGCTAAATGCGGGTTTGTTTGCACATTTTACGGGCGTCATTCACCGAAGGGACAAGTTACGCACAAAAAATACTCAAACCTGCCACTTTAAATAGGCTACTGATGATTTTTTTTAAAAAAAACATAGAAGAGCTACTGGAGACTAAATCGGGATTAAAAGAATTTATTAGGTGTTGCACTATATTTTGAGTACTGGTTTACAGGCGATATAAACATATGGACAGAATAATAGTGTGTTTTCGGCTACAGGCTACTGAAGACAACACGGACAGTCAGACACACAGAGACAGACAGATACATGAAGCAGGCAGGGAAGTGCTGTATTTACAGGACGCCTCTGAGCAGCAGCTTTACCAGAGGGCTTTGGTTCTTTTCTTTAGTCTTATTTTCCTTCATTTGTCTTCGTTTTCTTCCATTAGTTGACGTACACGAACACACGCACAGTCCGTCAGGAGTACCACGTCGAGTTGCTTATTTCTCCCAATTTTCTGTTACTTTTCTCAGTTCAGTTTAACGTACAAATACGGCAAATACACCAAGTCCATTGAGTGAAACGGTCCACACAGCAGTGGCCTGCATGCTACGGTACGCTGCTCTTCACTTTGGCCACGAACTTCTTCTCCTTCACCCTCCTGTTCTGGAACCAGATGGTGATCTGACGCTCCGACAGGTTGGTCACCGCCGAGATCTTCCTCCTCTTGTCCTTGGTGATGAACTTGTTGGCTCCGTATTCTTTCTCCAGCTCTTTCAGCTGCACCTTGGTGTACGGTATCCGCTTCTTCCTGCCGCGGCGGAAAGGCGAGCCGTCATGCTGGTGCGCGACCACATCTGACAAAGAGAAGAGGACAGACAGGCGGTCTGAGGGCGAGGCTCAACACCGGGACACATTCCCACCCTGAAACACTTCTCCGGTTCTATCAGAGCACACAGCAGCTCTGGTGTGTTTAGTGGCTGTGGTTTTACTGGGAGGGGGACAGCGGACTGGACGTCCATCCTGCAACATGAGAGGAAACATGGAGGACGTCTGTCTGCAGGCTGCAGGACAAAGACGCTCAAGTTCAGCCTGACCTGCCTGCTGTCTCCAGATCTGCTGCATGCATCTGTGCATCGGCTGCAAATGAACAGCAGGAAACATGGAAACCACTGTGTTTCCTCTTGATTTGTGTTTTTAGAGATTTTTTTTCTTTTCTTTGCAGTGGTAATTGCACAGTTGTCCTGTGTGTGATTAATACATAAATAAGGACAGGATTGAAGTGAGCTGTCAAGCAGGGAATTAAAACCTCGGCCTTCTTTAAATCCACACATTTCTACCCGGTTCAGTGACCTCACTGGGCTGACCGATTATTTTCTGTAGTTGCTATTATGACAGGTTTTCTATCTCAACATTACCTCTATATTATGATCATCAGCCACCTGATAATGAGATGATTATCAGATTAACATGTGGGTCAGTGTTCACCAACACTACATGACCTTTTGGTTCATAAATAGCCTCCAGCTTGGTGGAGCAGAAACTCAAATATTACACTTGTCCTCCACAGTTGTCCTCTCCGGTCTGAATATTCAACAGATGAGAATCCAGAGTTCATTTCTGTCATAGATTCACATCACTGTCATAACATGGTGGCTCCAAACAGTTTTTTATGTGCAACTTTCAGTTGCACATAACGCCCTAAAAGCAGATGGGACTGTTTAAGGTTTGATTAACAGCAGCCACAAGTCTCTGCCTTAAGCACATTGCTTTGTCTATTGCAGAAAGAGCTGCCATATTAATTATGCAGCTTTATCTTAATTTATGAAGACTGTATTTAATTATCAGAGGACATGATTCATCAAGTCATATTTCTTGGGGTACTTAAAAAGGAAGATCTATAATTCAACAATAATGTCACACATTTCTAAATGACATCTAGCTGTAGGCCTTCAGCCTCCACTGTTAAAGAAGATTAAAAGCAGCATTTATTACCAGCCAGAGCGGATTTCCAGAGGTGTCCGGCCTGTCCCTGGTCCTTGGAGCAGTACATCTGTCCCCCCCAGCCGTTGGTCAGAGCCCAGGGCTGGTAGCTGTCCATGGGGAGCAGAGTGTCATGGCGCGGTTCCCCGGTGCCCAGCGTTTGGACCACCGACACGTCCAGGTAGCTGGCCATGGACTGGTAGGGGCTGGGGTAGCCGTGGTAAAACGCGAACTCCTTGGCTCGGTGGTTCGGATACTCGTCAGAACTCACCGTCGTGTCCATGTACTGCGAGCTGAGCGCGGCTCCGGCCGCCTGGGTGCACGACTTGAGAGATCCCCGACCCATCCTGCACGGGTAGTAACCGTTACCGAAGTAGCTGTAGGGCAACGCGGTAGCGGCGGAGGAACTCTGGTGCGGCACCGCAGCCGCCGGACACGGTCCCGCCGCGCACTGCTTTCCCGAAGACACGACCGTGTCACTGGAACCTGAAGCGGACACGTCCACAGTGGAGTAGCCAGCCGAAGAGTGCACCAGCCCGGACGGGTGACCCCCAAGAGCGGCGGCGGCCGCCGAATGCGCCATGATGTTGCGGCACTGACTCGCCGCAGTGGCGGCGGCGAAGTTACCGCTTCCCACCAGCCCCTCCATGTTCTTGTTCAGGTCGTCCAGGTTGTTGTCATACACAAACATTACCGTTTCCGCTGGCCAGCGAGGGTTTAGGACCAGAGAGGCTGTCATATGCGCTCCTTTTCCCGGTCTGGCCTCCGTTAGTCGCCGTTTCCTCTCAAACTCTGTCCGGTTTAGACGCTGAACTGCTACATTGGCTGATGGAGGTGGACTGGGAATCTTCTGTGACCGCTGGTTCTCCTGAACACACGCAGCTCAGGTGATTTACTTGCACCGTAACGTGCACTGTCATAGCACGCGTGCGCTGCTGTGCTTGCACCGTTTAGTGACGGCGCTCGCTCGGAGGCAAAGTCTCTCGGTAACCGGCCGGACCTCCGGTTACATCCCAGCCGCAGCCTTGACGCAACTGGCCCCCGGGACCAGAGGAGGAGGGAAGGCGTGTGTCCATTGGATGAGACCCGATGATCACGTGATGGGACAAGAGAAAAAAAGAGCAGAATAGACTTGTTGGGGATTGTCAGTCAAAGAAAAAATATTTTTATGAGGCTCGAGCTGTGGCACGAGAAGAGCGTGAGCTGATTCGGTTCAGCTTCCTGTCCCGCTCTGCCTTATAGTGCAGCTGCATTCTGTCAAACCCGAGTCTCTGATGTCCTGAAGTCTCCACAAAGAGTGACTTTATCTTTATGACCCCAGAAACTAAATTAAATCACTTCAACAGACATGTTCTGTGTGCGTAAATACGCACTGGGAACGCGCCCTGATGCAAAAGGACACCCGATATCTAAACTGCTGATTAATTTAGATCATTGCTGTTTAATTAAATGCAATTCTTAGTCTACACTGAACATAAATACACCTGCATTAAATACAAAGGTGAAAATGTGAAGTAAATAGAAATCACGATACGGTTTGAGAGAAAACAGAAGGTTGGTGCGTAAACATCCTGATCATTTTGGCACTCCTTTAATTCTTACTATTGATCTCCAGTGTAAAAATGCTCAGAATCACACAGACTTATGGGCATATTTAAAGACTAATCTCTGCTGCCGAATACATGAAAAATGTTTATCGTTGCTATAAAAGTATAAACATCATAATATACCAGTAGTATTTCCATTTTTCAAGGAACGATTATTAAAATAATTGTACCCTCCTGCATACCTCTCAAACTGGATTTATGTGTTTTTAGGTCCCGCTCTCCCACCGTCTGACTGAAGGAAGCGTAAAGGGGATTTATAGAAGGGATTTGGAGGTCTTAAGATTTGAGAAATATGGCTTCTGTTCAAAGAGCCTCGGAAAGGTTTTCACGGCACTTCTGAGTCTCCATATTTGCGTAATCATTTCACTAACTGCTTATGGTTTAGAATTTATGTGAGACGAAGTCGACGCTTCGCCTGAAGCAGTTTGGCATGAACTCTTCTTTTCTGGGCTGTAACTCAGAGACGTAGGTTAGGATGAACCTCTGAATGCGTCACACTCGTGCAGGCAGGATGAACCTGAAATTAACTGTGAGGTTCTACAGAAACACACGAGAATCAAACCTGTGTGATTTTACGTCTAAACGTGTGCGCATGGTGTTACTGCACATCAGAATTCTGGAGCAGGAAGAACCCAGCATGCTCAGTGCGGCAGTAATTCTGAATCTTGCTTGTCTGTAAATATACATTTAGCATGTTTAGCCTCCAATGAGCTTCACGAGTTTTACACATACAGGTGGAAACATTCAAACTGCTCATTATTTTTAGACAGAATGTCCTGTGGCCTATTTTTTATTTCAGTTTTTTGCGTTAGATCTCATTTGAAGACGCAGTTGAGTGGCAGGAAGCAGGTGTGAAGCTTCTCCAGGTGATGGAGGCAGAAGCAGCAGCAGAGCGGAGCAGTAAACACACAGATGTTGCAGTTTTCTCTCCACGTTATTCCACTGCGCAATGTGGGCCTTTACAGAGAGAGGAAATAAACCTCCAGAACTGTTGGTCCGTCATTTAGTGGAGACTAAATTAATAATTCTGCATGGTTAAGAGGTGACATCAGTGCACCAAAACTCCCCCCCCAAAAAATAAATAAATAAATAAATAGACGGAATAAAAATAAAGCATTTTAAAATAACTCCAACACAGTTCAAATGCGCCTGAATTTAAAAGTAGAAGGACGAGATGAATTTAAAAACGTGTTGACATAAAAACTGCCCTTTACAGTCCGTGTTCGATATCTGATAACGCGACTGGCAGAAATGAAGCAGAATACAGCTTCTTTCAGATATTTTTACACATGGCACTAATGGCATTTATTCAAACGTGCACGTTTAAAAAAAACAAAAAACTCTAATTATAAACTATTTTTAAAAAATCATTCAATGTTCCAACAGGAACCACATTAATAGATCTTGCTAGTTTTTGCAAAGGAAACATGACAAAGTAAAACGAAAATAAAGCAAAATAACGTTGAAATATAATATAAAAACATAATATTCTCTGTATGTATAAATATAGATACACGTGTCATACATTTACCAAAATAAGAAAGAAAAAAAAAAGAATAAAAAAGTACTTCCTAGTTAATTCCATTTTGCTGAATAGTTTCCACTTAAAACTGAATTCTCCAGAAAGACTGTGAGAGTTTTTGCCAAACTACAGGGACGAGAACAGATAAACCAAAATAAATAGCGCTCACTATTATAAAATAAATCTAAGTAAGCAAGAAGCTGTTTGGGCTGCGAACGAAAAGCTTCAATAAATGGATATCACCTGAGTAATGTTCTTCCACTATAGAAATACTAGTTTCAGATATATTTCAGGTGAATGTGCCGATAATACACCTGGATCATGACAGGACTGATTTAAGGCCAACAGATTTCTATTTTGAAAAGCTTCGTGTTGAAATGTTCAGAAACTGCAGTGTGGGAGACAGAAACAGAAAAACATCCACACACACACACACACACACACACACACACACACACACACACACACACACACACACACACACACACACACACACACACACACACACACACACACACACACACACTAGCACAAGCCACCCAGACAGCCAGTCTCTGTCCCATAGTGTGGTCTGTGGTGTTGGTGGGAGGGTCAGACGGGCCCCTGGGGGTCAAGGTCAAGTTTAACACGGAAAGAGAGAGGAGGGGGTGGAGGAGGAGGGCAGCAGACAGGAAGACAGACAGATGGAAGGAGCTCAAGTTCAAGGCCGCCGCACACCTTGAAGCTCCTTCTGTCTGTCTGCTATGACACAGGACACACCACGCTGCTGTCTCAGTGATGGACACAGACCAGGCCCAGTATAACCAGTATAACCAGTTTAACCGGAATGAAGGCTGCTGCTTGCTGCGGAATCAATCATTAACCAAAGTCAGTCCTCCTAACATTTAAAAACTCATCACAGAAACTGAAAATCAATTCAAACCTCATTAATTTCCCTCCAAAATGACCCACAATGCGTCACTTTAGCAAAATGCTCACCAGCTTCTCAGTTTTATGTCCGCGTTTCTGCATTTTCTCACATAGTCTGAGCAACGCGCTGCAGTTTTCTGCACGCTTTTTCAGTCTGAAATAAAAACAAGCTGTCTGTGAAAGTGAATGTTTTAAAAACCAGACATGTGTCTCACAGTTTCATATATATATATTTTACTTAATTTTTGAAAAAAAAAAAAAAAGAAAAACGAGAGCGAGAGAGAAATAGGTCTCTGATGTGTCATCCTTATTTATTTTTACCATATCTCAGAAAAAACTGAACTCTTGGTCTGAACGACACCCAGATTTTAACATTTCTGCCTTCTCAGAACCTATTTCTCAGTCCATGATTGGTAAAGAGAGCGATATTAGAGTAAATACAGTAACTAAGGGGGGATTTCAGGACTGCAGAGTTTGGGCAGGTTCATTCCGTGCGTAAATGCGCATATGTGATAGGAGCTACTTCCTGGTATTTTTTGAGCCTCATACTGTAACCACATTCTGTGTGCACTGACTGATGATTGACATGACGGCAAATTCTCCCTACAGTCAAAACAGACAAAAACTTTAAAGGAAATATGAGAAACGCAGCGTAAGGGCGCCTGATCAGAGGCTTTATTGAGGCTGCTGAGTAGTGGAACGTTTAAAAACACATCCGCTGCTGCACCGACTCACCTGAAATCTATGTTAAAGCTGAATCCTGTTGTACGATTATTTGTTTCGACTCTGTTTAATAATTTTCAGTGAAATGCTTCAGACGGCTTTGCGCATGACAGTAAATCCACGCCTTGGTTCCGTACAGGCCTAAAAAGTCTCGCAGCGGTTCCATTACGCACTGAATTTAACGTCGTTTACTGTTATTATTTCTGAAATTACGCAAATATTTCAGCTGATATACCGAGTTTCACTTGGAATTCTTCTTTTCAGTTCGATACTTAAATAATTTGGGGTATGTTTGGCTGTAAATGTAGATACACAGTTCACTGACGCACATTAAACACAATCTAAAAATATAAATATGATGACAGAGAGTTGACATATAAAAAGGTTAAGGGTTGGAGAGCGGTGACACAAATATGCTGCCGAAAAATCAACAACATGCCGAATGAATTTAAAGTGTCACTGAGTGTTTTATCCTCTGCTGGAGCTCAGTCCTGATCTGATGGTGTTTTATTCATATTTTTCTATTGTTACAGCTGCACAAAGAGCGTTAAAGCGACTTATACAAATGATTATTTTAAAAGTAAAAATAACCAGATCCTTTCATGGTTTTCAATAATGTTTTGCATTAAGCGC